>NC_141697.1:1221291543-1221491543 GCF_964263255.1 Lissotriton vulgaris | reverse complement strand
AAGAAAAGGTTGCCACCTAGGTGGGAATGCACTTACAGGGAGGAATTAATGCCAGCGCAAGGGCGAGAGCTGCGAACAGAGTCCCTTTCCTGCCAGACGCGTTTCGGGCCAACGCCCTCTTCAGTGGCAGCACATGTGACATGACGGCAGCTGCAGGCACCAGTAAATACCCTCAGTGATTATGCACAGGTGTGAAACCTGAAGCAATGCTTTCTGGGACTGGTGGTTCGATAAAACCCAAGTGGGTCGCCGCCGCCATTCGCATGCAAAAAAAGTTTTAAAGGGATTGTCAATGTCCCCGCAAGCACCCCGCAAGTAAAGGCACCTCCTGTACCACAAAAAACTGCCCAAATGAGGCAGCCGTGGACCCGCAGTTTGTCCGCGGATGTGCAAACCCGCGACCGTGGCCGGCCGCTAACAAATGGAAGAAAAGGTTGCCACCTAGGTGGGAATGCACTTACAGGGAGGAATTAATGCCAGCGCAAGGGCGCGAGCTGCGAACAGAGTCCCTTTCCTGCCAGACGCGTTTCGGGCCAACGCCCTCTTCAGTGGCAGCACATGTGACATGACGGCAGCTGCAGGCACCAGTAAATACCCTCAGTGATTATGCACAGGTGTGAAACCTGAAGCAATGCTTTCTGGGACTGGTGGTTCGATAAAACCCAAGTGGGTCGCCGCCGCCATTCGCATGCAAAAAAAGTTTTAAAGGGATTGCCAATGTCCCCGCAAGCACCCCGCAAGTAAAGGCACCTCCTGTACCACAAAAAACTGCCCAAATGAGGCAGCCGTGGACCCGCAGTTTGTCCGCGGATGTGCAAACCCGCGACCGTGGCCGGCCGCTAACAAATGGAAGAAAAGGTTGCCACCTAGGTGGGAATGCACTTACAGGGAGGAATTAATGCCAGCGCAAGGGCGCGAGCTGCGAACAGAGTCCCTTTCCTGCCAGACGCGTTTCGGGCCAACGCCCTCTTCAGTGGCAGCACATGTGACATGACGGCAGCTGCAGGCACCAGTAAATACCCTCAGTGATTATGCACAGGTGTGAAACCTGAAGCAATGCTTTCTGGGACTGGTGGTTCGATAAAACCCAAGTGGGTCGCCGCCGCCATTCGCATGCAAAAAAAGTTTTAAAGGGATTGCCAATGTCCCCGCAAGCACCCCGCAAGTAAAGGCACCTCCTGTACCACAAAAAACTGCCCAAATGAGGCAGCCGTGGACCCGCAGTTTGTCCGCGGATGTGCAAACCCGCGACCGTGGCCAGCCGCTAACAAATGGAAGAAAAGGTTGCCACCTAGGTGGGAATGCACTTACAGGGAGGAATTAATGCCAGCGCAAGGGCGCGAGCTGCGAACAGAGTCCCTTTCCTGCCAGACGCGTTTCGGGCCAACGCCCTCTTCAGTGGCAGCACATGTGACATGACGGCAGCTGCAGGCACCAGTAAATACCCTCAGTGATTATGCACAGGTGTGAAACCTGAAGCAATGCTTTCTGGGACTGGTGGTTCGATAAAACCCAAGTGGGTCGCCGCCGCCATTCGCATGCAAAAAAAGTTTTAAAGGGATTGCCAATGTCCCCGCAAGCACCCCGCAAGTAAAGGCACCTCCTGTACCACAAAAAACTGCCCAAATGAGGCAGCCGTGGACCCGCAGTTTGTCCACGGATGTGCAAACCCGCGACCGTGGCCGGCCGCTAACAAATGGAAGAAAAGGTTGCCACCTAGGTGGGAATGCACTTACAGGGAGGAATTAATGCCAGCGCAAGGGCGCGAGCTGCGAACAGAGTCCCTTTCCTGCCAGACGCGTTTCGGGCCAACGCCCTCTTCAGTGGCAGCACATGTGACATGACGGCAGCTGCAGGCACCAGTAAATACCCTCAGTGATTATGCACAGGTGTGAAACCTGAAGCAATGCTTTCTGGGACTGGTGGTTCGATAAAACCCAAGTGGGTCGCCGCTGCCATTCGCATGCAAAAAAAGTTTTAAAGGGATTGCCAATGTCCCCGCAAGCACCCCGCAAGTAAAGGCACCTCCTGTACCACAAAAAACTGCCCAAATGAGGCAGCCGTGGACCCGCAGTTTGTCCGCGGATGTGCAAACCCGCGACCGTGGCCGGCCGCTAACAAATGGAAGAAAAGGTTGCCACCTAGGTGGGAATGCACTTACAGGGAGGAATTAATGCCAGCGCAAGGGCGCGAGCTGCGAACAGAGTCCCTTTCCTGCCAGACGCGTTTCGGGCCAACGCCCTCTTCAGTGGCAGCACATGTGACATGACGGCAGCTGCAGGCACCAGTAAATACCTTCAGTGATTATGCACAGGTGTGAAACCTGAAGCAATGCTTTCTGGGACTGGTGGTTCGATAAAACCCAAGTGGGTCGCCGCCGCCATTCGCATGCAAATAAAGTTTTAAAGGGATTGCCAATGTCCCCGCAAGCACCCCGCAAGTAAAGGCACCTCCTGTACCACAAAAAACTGCCCAAATGAGGCAGCCGTGGACCCGCAGTTTGTCCGCGGATGTGCAAACCCGCGACCGTGGCCGGCCGCTAACAAATGGAAGAAAAGGTTGCCACCTAGGTGGGAATGCACTTACAGGGAGGAATTAATGCTAGCGCAAGGGCGCGAGCTGCGAACAGAGTCCCTTTCCTGCCAGACGCGTTTCGGGCCAACGCCCTCTTCAGTGGCAGCACATGTGACATGACGGCAGCTGCAGGCACCAGTAAATACCCTCAGTGATTATGCACAGGTGTGAAACCTGAAGCAATGCTTTCTGGGACTGGTGGTTCGATAAAACCCAAGTGGGTCGCCGCCGCCATTCGCATGCAAAAAAAGTTTTAAAGGGATTGCCAATGTCCCCGCAAGCACCCCGCAAGTAAAGGCACCTCCTGTACCACAAAAAACTGCCCAAATGAGGCAGCCGTGGACCCGCAGTTTGTCCGCGGATGTGCAAACCCGCGACCGTGGCCGGCCGCTAACAAATGGAAGAAAAGGTTGCCACCTAGGTGGGAATGCACTTACAGGGAGGAATTAATGCCAGCGCAAGGGCGCGAGCTGCGAACAGAGTCCCTTTCCTGCCAGACGCGTTTCGGGCCAACGCCCTCTTCAGTGGCAGCACATGTGACATGACGGCAGCTGCAGGCACCAGTAAATACCCTCAGTGATTATGCACAGGTGTGAAACCTGAAGCAATGCTTTCTGGGACTGGTGGTTCGATAAAACCCAAGTGGGTCGCCGCCGCCATTCGCATGCAAAAAAAGTTTTAAAGGGATTGCCAATGTCCCCGCAAGCACCCCGCAAGTAAAGGCACCTCCTGTACCACAAAAAACTGCCCAAATGAGGCAGCCGTGGACCCGCAGTTTGTCCGCGGATGTGCAAACCCGCGACCGTGGCCGGCCGCTAACAAATGGAAGAAAAGGTTGCCACCTAGGTGGGAATGCACTTACAGGGAGGAATTAATGCCAGCGCAAGGGCGCGAGCTGCGAACAGAGTCCCTTTCCTGCCAGACGCGTTTCGGGCCAACGCCCTCTTCAGTGGCAGCACATGTGACATGACGGCAGCTGCAGGCACCAGTAAATACCCTCAGTGATTATGCACAGGTGTGAAACCTGAAGCAATGCTTTCTGGGACTGGTGGTTCGATAAAACCCAAGTGGGTCGCCGCCGCCATTCGCATGCAAAAAAAGTTTTAAAGGGATTGCCAATGTCCCCGCAAGCACCCCGCAAGTAAAGGCACCTCCTGTACCACAAAAAACTGCCCAAATGAGGCAGCCGTGGACCCGCAGTTTGTCCGCGGATGTGCAAACCCGCGACCGTGGCCGGCCGCTAACAAATGGAAGAAAAGGTTGCCACCTAGGTGGGAATGCACTTACAGGGAGGAATTAATGCCAGCGCAAGGGCGCGAGCTGCGAACAGAGTCCCTTTCCTGCCAGACGCGTTTCGGGCCAACGCCCTCTTCAGTGGCAGCACATGTGACATGACGGCAGCTGCAGGCACCAGTAAATACCCTCAGTGATTATGCACAGGTGTGAAACCTGAAGCAATGCTTTCTGGGACTGGTGGTTCGATAAAACCCAAGTGGGTCGCCGCCGCCATTCGCATGCAAAAAAAGTTTTAAAGGGATTGCCAATGTCCCCGCAAGCACCCCGCAAGTAAAGGCACCTCCTGTACCACAAAAAACTGCCCAAATGAGGCAGCCGTGGACCCGCAGTTTGTCCGCGGATGTGCAAACCCGCGACCGTGGCCGGCCGCTAACAAATGGAAAAAAAGGTTGCCACCTAGGTGGGAATGCACTTACAGGGAGGAATTAATGCCAGCGCAAGGGCGCGAGCTGCGAACAGAGTCCCTTTCCTGCCAGACGCGTTTCGGGCCAACGCCCTCTTCAGTGGCAGCACATGTGACATGACGGCAGCTGCAGGCACCAGTAAATACCCTCAGTGATTATGCACAGGTGTGAAACCTGAAGCAATGCTTTCTGGGACTGGTGGTTCGATAAAACCCAAGTGGGTCGCCGCCGCCATTCGCATGCAAAAAAAGTTTTAAAGGGATTGCCAATGTCCCCGCAAGCACCCCGCAAGTAAAGGCACCTCCTGTACCACAAAAAACTGCCCAAATGAGGCAGCCGTGGACCCGCAGTTTGTCCGCGGATGTGCAAACCCGCGACCGTGGCCGGCCGCTAACAAATGGAAGAAAAGGTTGCCACCTAGGTGGGAATGCACTTACAGGGAGGAATTAATGCCAGCGCAAGGGCGCGAGCTGCGAACAGAGTCCCTTTCCTGCCAGACGCGTTTCGGGCCAACGCCCTCTTCAGTGGCAGCACATGTGACATGACGGCAGCTGCAGGCACCAGTAAATACCCTCAGTGATTATGCACAGGTGTGAAACCTGAAGCAATGCTTTCTGGGACTGGTGGTTCCATAAAACCCAAGTGGGTCGCCGCCGCCATTCGCATGCAAAAAAAGTTTTAAAGGGATTGCCAATGTCCCCGCAAGCACCCCGCAAGTAAAGGCACCTCCTGTACCACAAAAAACTGCCCAAATGAGGCAGCCGTGGACCCGCAGTTTGTCCGCGGATGTGCAAACCCGCGACCGTGGCCGGCCGCTAACAAATGGAAGAAAAGGTTGCCACCTAGGTGGGAATGCACTTACAGGGAGGAATTAATGCCAGCGCAAGGGCGCGAGCTGCGAACAGAGTCCCTTTCCTGCCAGACGCGTTTCGGGCCAACGCCCTCTTCAGTGGCAGCACATGTGACATGACGGCAGCTGCAGGCACCAGTAAATACCCTCAGTGATTATGCACAGGTGTGAAACCTGAAGCAATGCTTTCTGGGACTGGTGGTTCGATAAAACCCAAGTGGGTCGCCGCCGCCATTCGCATGCAAAAAAAGTTTTAAAGGGATTGCCAATGTCCCCGCAAGCACCCCGCAAGTAAAGGCACCTCCTGTACCACAAAAAACTGCCCAAATGAGGCAGCCGTGGACCCGCAGTTTGTCCGCGGATGTGCAAACCCGCGACCGTGGCCGGCCGCTAACAAATGGAAGAAAAGGTTGCCACCTAGGTGGGAATGCACTTACAGGGAGGAATTAATGCCAGCGCAAGGGCGCGAGCTGCGAACAGAGTCCCTTTCCTGCCAGACGCGTTTCGGGCCAACGCCCTCTTCAGTGGCAGCACATGTGACATGACGGCAGCTGCAGGCACCAGTAAATACCTTCAGTGATTATGCACAGGTGTGAAACCTGAAGCAATGCTTTCTGGGACTGGTGGTTCGATAAAACCCAAGTGGGTCGCCGCCGCCATTCGCATGCAAATAAAGTTTTAAAGGGATTGCCAATGTCCCCGCAAGCACCCCGCAAGTAAAGGCACCTCCTGTACCACAAAAAACTGCCCAAATGAGGCAGCCGTGGACCCGCAGTTTGTCCGCGGATGTGCAAACCCGCGACCGTGGCCGGCCGCTAACAAATGGAAGAAAAGGTTGCCACCTAGGTGGGAATGCACTTACAGGGAGGAATTAATGCCAGCGCAAGGGCGCGAGCTGCGAACAGAGTCCCTTTCCTGCCAGACGCGTTTCGGGCCAACGCCCTCTTCAGTGGCAGCACATGTGACATGACGGCAGCTGCAGGCACCAGTAAATACCCTCAGTGATTATGCACAGGTGTGAAACCTGAAGCAATGCTTTCTGGGACTGGTGGTTCGATAAAACCCAAGTGGGTCGCCGCCGCCATTCGCATGCAAAAAAAGTTTTAAAGGGATTGCCAATGTCCCCGCAAGCACCCCGCAAGTAAAGGCACCTCCTGTACCACAAAAAACTGCCCAAATGAGGCAGCCGTGGACCCGCAGTTTGTCCGCGGATGTGCAAACCCGCGACCGTGGCCGGCCGCTAACAAATGGAAGAAAAGGTTGCCACCTAGGTGGGAATGCACTTACAGGGAGGAATTAATGCCAGCGCAAGGGCGCGAGCTGCGAACAGAGTCCCTTTCCTGCCAGACGCGTTTCGGGCCAACGCCCTCTTCAGTGGCAGCACATGTGACATGACGGCAGCTGCAGGCACCAGTAAATACCCTCAGTGATTATGCACAGGTGTGAAACCTGAAGCAATGCTTTCTGGGACTGGTGGTTCGATAAAACCCAAGTGGGTCGCCGCCGCCATTCGCATGCAAAAAAAGTTTTAAAGGGATTGCCAATGTCCCCGCAAGCACCCCGCAAGTAAAGGCACCTCCTGTACCACAAAAAACTGCCCAAATGAGGCAGCCGTGGACCCGCAGTTTGTCCGCGGATGTGCAAACCCGCGACCGTGGCCGGCCGCTAACAAATGGAAGAAAAGGTTGCCACCTAGGTGGGAATGCACTTACAGGGAGGAATTAATGCCAGCGCAAGGGCGCGAGCTGCGAACAGAGTCCCTTTCCTGCCAGACGCGTTTCGGGCCAACGCCCTCTTCAGTGGCAGCACATGTGACATGACGGCAGCTGCAGGCACCAGTAAATACCCTCAGTGATTATGCACAGGTGTGAAACCTGAAGCAATGCTTTCTGGGACTGGTGGTTCGATAAAACCCAAGTGGGTCGCCGCCGCCATTCGCATGCAAAAAAAGTTTTAAAGGGATTGCCAATGTCCCCGCAAGCACCCCGCAAGTAAAGGCACCTCCTGTACCACAAAAAACTGCCCAAATGAGGCAGCCGTGGACCCGCAGTTTGTCCGCGGATGTGCAAACCCGCGACCGTGGCCGGCCGCTAACAAATGGAAGAAAAGGTTGCCACCTAGGTGGGAATGCACTTACAGGGAGGAATTAATGCCAGCGCAAGGGCGCGAGCTGCGAACAGAGTCCCTTTCCTGCCAGACGCGTTTCGGGCCAACGCCCTCTTCAGTGGCAGCACATGTGACATGACGGCAGCTGCAGGCACCAGTAAATACCCTCAGTGATTATGCACAGGTGTGAAACCTGAAGCAATGCTTTCTGGGACTGGTGGTTCGATAAAACCCAAGTGGGTCGCCGCCGCCATTCGCATGCAAAAAAAGTTTTAAAGGGATTGCCAATGTCCCCGCAAGCACCCCGCAAGTAAAGGCACCTCCTGTACCACAAAAAACTGCCCAAATGAGGCAGCCGTGGACCCGCAGTTTGTCCGCGGATGTGCAAACCCGCGACCGTGGCCGGCCGCTAACAAATGGAAGAAAAGGTTGCCACCTAGGTGCCTGCAGCTGCCGTCATGTCACATGTGCTGCCACTGAAGAGGGCGTTGGCCCGAAACGCGTCTGGCAGGAAAGGGACTCTGTTCGCAGCTCGCGCCCTTGCGCTGGCATTAATTCCTCCCTGTAAGTGCATTCCCACCTCGGTGGCAACCTTTTCTTCCATTTTTTAGCGGCCGGCCACGGTCGCGGGTTTGCACATCCGCGGACAAACTGCGGGTCCACGGCTGCCTCATTTGGGCAGTTTTTTGTGGTACAGGAGGTGCCTTTACTTGCGGGGTGCTTGCGGGGACATTGGCAATCCCTTTAAAACTTTTTTTGCATGCGAATGGCGGCGGCGACCCACTTGGGTTTTATCGAACCACCAGTCCCAGAAAGCATTGCTTCAGGTTTCACACCTGTGCATAATCACTGAGGGTATTTACTGGTGCCTGCAGCTGCCGTCATGTCACATGTGCTGCCACTGAAGAGGGCGTTGGCCCAAAACGCGTCTGGCAGGAAAGGGACTCTGTTCGCAGCTCGCGCCCTTGCGCTGGCATTAATTCCTCCCTGTAAGTGCATTCCCACCTAGGTGGCAACCTTTTCTTCCATTTGTTAGCGGTCGGCCACGGTCGCGGGTTTGCACATCCGCGGACAAACTGCGGGTCCACGGCTGCCTCATTTGGGCAGTTTTTTGTGGTACAGGAGGTGCCTTTACTTGCGGGGTGCTTGCGGGGACATTGGCAATCCCTTTAAAACTTTTTTTGCATGCGAATGGCGGCGGCGACCCACTTGGGTTTTATCGAACCACCAGTCCCAGAAAGCATTGCTTCAGGTTTCACACCTGTGCATAATCACTGAGGGTATTTACTGGTGCCTGCAGCTGCCGTCATGTCACATGTGCTGCCACTGAAGAGGGCGTTGGCCCGAAACGCGTCTGGCAGGAAAGGGACTCTGTTCGCAGCTCGCGCCCTTGCGCTGGCATTAATTCCTCCCTGTAAGTGCATTCCCACCTAGGTGGCAACCTTTTCTTCCATTTGTTAGCGGCCGGCCACGGTCGCGGGTTTGCACATCCGCGGACAAACTGCGGGTCCACGGCTGCCTCATTTGGGCAGTTTTTTGTGGTACAGGAGGTGCCTTTACTTGCGGGGTGCTTGCGGGGACATTGGCAATCCCTTTAAAACTTTTTTTGCATGCGAATGGCGGCGGCGACCCACTTGGGTTTTATCGAACCACCAGTCCCAGAAAGCATTGCTTCAGGTTTCACACCTGTGCATAATCACTGAGGGTATTTACTGGTGCCTGCAGCTGCCGTCATGTCACATGTGCTGCCACTGAAGAGGGCGTTGGCCCGAAACGCGTCTGGCAGGAAAGGGACTCTGTTCGCAGCTCGCGCCCTTGCGCTGGCATTAATTCCTCCCTGTAAGTGCATTCCCACCTAGGTGGCAACCTTTTCTTCCATTTGTTAGCGGCCGGCCACGGTCGCGGGTTTGCACATCCGCGGACAAACTGCGGGTCCACGGCTGCCTCATTTGGGCAGTTTTTTGTGGTACAGGAGGTGCCTTTACTTGCGGGGTGCTTGCGGGGACATTGGCAATCCCTTTAAAACTTTTTTTGCATGCGAATGGCGGCGGCGACCCACTTGGGTTTTATCGAACCACCAGTCCCAGAAAGCATTGCTTCAGGTTTCACACCTGTGCATAATCACTGAGGGTATTTACTGGTGCCTGCAGCTGCCGTCATGTCACATGTGCTGCCACTGAAGAGGGCGTTGGCCCGAAACGCGTCTGGCAGGAAAGGGACTCTGTTCGCAGCTCGCGCCCTTGCGCTGGCATTAATTCCTCCCTGTAAGTGCATTCCCACCTAGGTGGCAACCTTTTCTTCCATTTGTTAGCGGCCGGCCACGGTCGCGGGTTTGCACATCCGCGGACAAACTGCGGGTCCACGGCTGCCTCATTTGGGCAGTTTTTTGTGGTACAGGAGGTGCCTTTACTTGCGGGGTGCTTGCGGGGACATTGGCAATCCCTTTAAAACTTTTTTTGCATGCGAATGGCGGCGGCGACCCACTTGGGTTTTATCGAACCACCAGTCCCAGAAAGCATTGCTTCAGGTTTCACACCTGTGCATAATCACTGAGGGTATTTACTGGTGCCTGCAGCTGCCGTCATGTCACATGTGCTGCCACTGAAGAGGGCGTTGGCCCGAAACGCGTCTGGCAGGAAAGGGACTCTGTTCGCAGCTCGCGCCCTTGCGCTGGCATTAATTCCTCCCTGTAAGTGCATTCCCACCTAGGTGGCAACCTTTTCTTCCATTTGTTAGCGGCCGGCCACGGTCGCGGGTTTGCACATCCGCGGACAAACTGCGGGTCCACGGCTGCCTCATTTGGGTAGTTTTTTGTGGTACAGAAGGTGCCTTTACTTGCGGGGTGCTTGCGGGGACATTGGCAATCCCTTTAAAACTTTATTTGCATGCGAATGGCGGCGGCGACCCACTTGGGTTTTATCGAACCACCAGTCCCAGAAAGCATTGCTTCAGGTTTCACACCTGTGCATAATCACTGAGGGTATTTACTGGTGCCTGCAGCTGCCGTCATGTCACATGTGCTGCCACTGAAGAGGGCGTTGGCCCGAAACGCGTCTGGCAGGAAAGGGACTCTGTTCGCAGCTCGCGCCCTTGCGCTGGCATTAATTCCTCCCTGTAAGTGCATTCCCACCTAGGTGGCAACCTTTTCTTCCATTTGTTAGCGGCCGGCCACGGTCGCGGGTTTGCACATCCGCGGACAAACTGCGGGTCCACGGCTGCCTCACTTGGGCAGTTTTTTGTGGTACAGGAGGTGCCTTTACTTGCGGGGTGCTTGCGGGGACATTGGCAATCCCTTTAAAACTTTTTTTGCATGCGAATGGCGGCGGCGACCCACTTGGGTTTTATCGAACCACCAGTCCCAGAAAGCATTGCTTCAGGTTTCACACCTGTGCATAATCACTGAGGGTATTTACTGGTGCCTGCAGCTGCCGTCATGTCACATGTGCTGCCACTGAAGAGGGCGTTGGCCCGAAACGCGTCTGGCAGGAAAGGGACTCTGTTCGCAGCTCGCGCCCTTGCGCTGGCATTAATTCCTCCCTGTAAGTGCATTCCCACCTAGGTGGCAACCTTTTCTTCCATTTGTTAGCGGCCGGCCACGGTCGCGGGTTTGCACATCCGCGGACAAACTGCGGGTCCACGGCTGCCTCATTTGGGCAGTTTTTTGTGGTACAGGAGGTGCCTTTACTTGCGGGGTGCTTGCGGGGACATTGGCAATCCCTTTAAAACTTTTTTTGCATGCGAATGGTGGCGGCGACCCACTTGGGTTTTATCGAACCACCAGTCCCAGAAAGCATTGCTTCAGGTTTCACACCTGTGCATAATCACTGAGGGTATTTACTGGTGCCTGCAGCTGCCGTCATGTCACATGTGCTGCCACTGAAGAGGGCGTTGGCCCGAAACGCGTCTGGCAGGAAAGGGACTCTGTTCGCAGCTCGCGCCCTTGCGCTGGCATTAATTCCTCCCTGTAAGTGCATTCCCACCTAGGTGGCAACCTTTTCTTCCATTTGTTAGCGGCCGGCCACGGTCGCGGGTTTGCACATCCGCGGAAAAACTGCGGGTCCACGGCTGCCTCATTTGGGCAGTTTTTTGTGGTACAGGAGGTGCCTTTACTTGCGGGGTGCTTGCGGGGACATTGGCAATCCCTTTAAAACTTTTTTTGCATGCGAATGGCGGCGGCGACCCACTTGGGTTTTATCGAACCACCAGTCCCAGAAAGCATTGCTTCAGGTTTCACACCTGTGCATAATCACTGAGGGTATTTACTGGTGCCTGCAGCTGCCGTCATGTCACATGTGCTGCCACTGAAGAGGGCGTTGGCCCGAAACGCGTCTGGCAGGAAAGGGACTCTGTTCGCAGCTCGCGCCCTTGCGCTGGCATTAATTCCTCCCTGTAAGTGCATTCCCACCTTGGTGGCAACCTTTTCTTCCATTTGTTAGCGGCCGGCCACGGTCGCGGGTTTGCACATCCGCGGACAAACTGCGGGTCCACGGCTGCCTCATTTGGGCAGTTTTTTGTGGTACAGGAGGTGCCTTTACTTGCGGGGTGCTTGCGGGGACATTGGCAATTCCTTTAAAACTTTTTTTGCATGCGAATGGCGGCGGCGACCCACTTGGGTTTTATCGAACCACCAGTCCCAGAAAGCATTGCTTCAGGTTTCACACCTGTGCATAATCACTGAGGGTATTTACTGGTGCCTGCAGCTGCCGTCATGTCACATGTGCTGCCACTGAAGAGGGCGTTGGCCCGAAACGCGTCTGGCAGGAAAGGGACTCTGTTCGCAGCTCGCGCCCTTGCGCTGGCATTAATTCCTCCCTGTAAGTGCATTCCCACCTAGGTGGCAACCTTTTCTTCCATTTGTTAGCGGCCGGCCACGGTCGCGGGTTTGCACATCCGCGGACAAACTGCGGGTCCACGGCTGCCTCATTTGGGCAGTTTTTCGTGGTACAGGAGGTGCCTTTACTTGCGGGGTGCTTGCGGGGACATTGGCAATCCCTTTAAAACTTTTTTTGCATGCGAATGGCGGCGGCGACCCACTTGGGTTTTATCGAACCACCAGTCCCAGAAAGCATTGCTTCAGGTTTCACACCTGTGCATAATCACTGAGGGTATTTACTGGTGCCTGCAGCTGCCGTCATGTCACATGTGCTGCCACTGAAGAGGGCGTTGGCCCGAAACGCGTCTGGCAGGAAAGGGACTCTGTTCGCAGCTCGCGCCCTTGCGCTGGCATTAATTCCTCCCTGTAAGTGCATTCCCACCTAGGTGGCAACCTTTTCTTCCATTTGTTAGCGGCCGGCCATGGTCGCGGGTTTGCACATCCGCGGACAAACTGCGGGTCCACGGCTGCCTCATTTGGGCAGTTTTTTGTGGTACAGGAGGTGCCTTTACTTGCGGGGTGCTTGCGGGGACATTGGCAATCCCTTTAAAACTTTTTTTGCATGCGAATGGCGGCGGCGACCCACTTGGGTTTTATCGAACCACCAGTCCCAGAAAGCATTGCTTCAGGTTTCACACCTGTGCATAATCACTGAGGGTATTTACTGGTGCCTGCAGCTGCCGTCATGTCACATGTGCTGCCACTGAAGAGGGCATTGGCCCGAAACGCGTCTGGCAGGAAAGGGACTCTGTTCGCAGCTCGCGCCCTTGCGCTGGCATTAATTCCTCCCTGTAAGTGCATTCCCACCTAGGTGGCAACCTTTTCTTCCATTTGTTAGCGGCCGGCCACGGTCGCGGGTTTGCACATCCGCGGACAAACTGCGGGTCCACGGCTGCCTCATTTGGGCAGTTTTTTGTGGTACAGGAGGTGCCTTTACTTGCGGGGTGCTTGCGGGGACATTGGCAATCCCTTTAAAACTTTTTTTGCATGCGAATGGCGGCGGCGACCCACTTGGGTTTTATCGAACCACCAGTCCCAGAAAGCATTGCTTCAGGTTTCACACCTGTGCATAATCACTGAGGGTATTTACTGGTGCCTGCAGCTGCCGTCATGTCACATGTGCTGCCACTGAAGAGGGCGTTGGCCCGAAACGCGTCTGGCAGGAAAGGGACTCTGTTCGCAGCTCGCGCCCTTGCGCTGGCATTAATAACCATGTCATGAATGATGTAATATGTGACATCATCAGCAGTGGATTGCGGGTGCGCGATATATAGTTAGCGCTTATAACTATATATGGAATTTCAATGGTCTTATGCGAGTAAAATAAGGTTTTGTAAATGCAAATCCCTAACTATATATGGCCTAAAACCAATGGTTTTTTCATTGAATTTTCAAGGTTTTGTAAATGCAAATTCCTAACTATATATCCACTATAACCTATGGTTTTTTCTGTGAATTTCATTGGTTTTTTAATAGCAAATATGAAAAGCTTTAAAATGTCAAGTACGTGATAGATAAAAACATTTTCGTATTTATGCACGCTGATGTGCTTTGAACGCTGCCCCCCTCCCCTCTTTTCTCTTAGTAGTACTCTCTCTTTGCAGATAGTGAAGAGTAGTTAACGCAGGCCTTTACCCCCGTTGTAATCCGTCCTGCCTGCTTGTCTCTCCATTTGATTGATTATTATCCAAGCATTTACTGTTTTTCAATTGATTCTCTTTGGTTCATTCTCTATTTACAAACAAGCACAAAGTCGCAATACTCTGTTTAGTCTTTGCAGATCGTGAAAAATCGTGTAAAAAAATAAAAGTAATCGAGCAAAATCAGTAGGCCACTAATTGGATCTCTTTTTGACCTCGCTAAAATAGAAATATTATAAACAACCCTTCATGAGAAATACGAAAATAGTGAGATGAACTGAGCTCCACACCATGAGGGCTGCAAGACAGCTCGGCTCCGTCACCCACCCCGCCCAAAATAACGACAAACCCTATGCAAATATTAAAAATATAGACAACACACCAGCAAAGAAACAGGGTAAAACATTTTATTAAATAACTATTTACATAACGTTGGTTTATAAGATGATGTCAGTAGTGGACCGATGTGTGAATAGGTCGGAAGCAGCACAAGGCGCCAAGATCCGGATGGAAAGTCCTGGATATTGGGTGCCATAGTTCAGAGTTCTGAGTTTGAGCCTTTTTCAATGCCTGTGCTTTGTTGTTTCCCCTCCATCAAAAACAAAAAAAAATATAAAACTGTGCAAAAATACAAAAAAAACAAAACATTTTTACAAAAGCAGTGCTTGTAAGACTGTCTGAAGCTTATTTCCACCTACTGCAGCTTCACTATTCTCAAAGTAAGTGAGGGTCGTTTGTGGACCTGACTGCATTTGAAAACAATGTTATATGGTACCTCCCTAAACCGCTTGACGGAGGCCCCCGAAGGGCGGTGTGATGACACGGACTCGGAGAAGACGCTTGGCTCCGACCCCCTCCCCAAGTCTTATAGCACTGGTGTAGCCTGAGATCGCCCCCGACATAGGCGGCCGGCTCCCGGGGTCCGGCGGAACTTTTTGCCTTTTGATGACTCTTCTATTCTGGACTTTGTCCCACAATCCGTTTGACCTGAAGACACGCTGTAGTGGGGCGCCCCTTTACCGTTTTAGTTGCCATTCCGCCCGCTTTTGCTACACTGTGCCTCTTCCGCCATTCAGCTGTTTACCGCCCGCTCTTGCGACTACAGCGTCTCGCTCACCATGTAGTTAAGTTGCTCCCGCTCTTGCGGTGCAGCGATAGGCGGCTGCCACAGGACTCTCAAAATGGCGGCCGGCTCTTCGGTTTTGGGCCTGGTCCACTAAAATGGCCCTGGGACACCTTGGAACTCGGACGCTTCCCTGATAGGGCTTGGGTCCCATTCTCGAAAGCGTCCCCTCAGCCGTGAAGATTCTACAAAAGTCTTGGGGGCCCCCGACTCCCGCAGGCTTCTGGTGGGGAGCGGCTGCCATGATTGCTCGTGGAATGGCCACGACGGAGCTACGAGATGGTAGTGCTCTCATGCTGACGCCAGCTTTAGTCTGAAACATCCAGAAACACTGTAGACTACCAATTCGATCAGTTCCGGTAGCGCCCCAACATGACCCGGAAGAGAAGAACTTGCCCTCCCCTCTTTGACTGATGGTTCTTGTTGCCTGTCCCCTCTGTTGTCATTTAACAGAACTTTTTGGACTGCTGAAAGGGGTTGTGTTCCGAACGCTGGTTGGTGGAGACATTTTGACTATATTCTTGACCTACGTTGTCGCGTAATGCGTTATATGACACGCCGCGTTAGCGCACCCGGAAGTGATCCGGGGCGCGGCGCGCAGCGCGTAACGTAAGCATAACAGGTCATGTGACTTGTTAATAAAACTTTTCATTGGTTCATTTTACTTTTGTTATTTTAATGATGAAAAGCTTGGTCATATGACCTAAAAATTACGCTTTTTATTTTTTTCGAACATTATTTTTTTTAAAACATATATGTTATAATATTCCAGGCTAATGTACTTTCCCGGAAAATTTACAACTGTCCTGCAAGTAAAATATATTTCTTTTTCGAGAAAAAGGGCGTTTCTTCGTTCCATGACGGAGCCGTTGAGTAAAAGAGCCTGGGCCTGCTGTCTTAGTCGCCGATACGCCTGATTATCAGATTCTTATCGATCACTTTATGTTGCAGGAGTGGAAAACACAACTGCCCTTGACCATTTATCTTTACTACGTTCCTACATATTATACCTTTTATCCGTCATGTAATTGGACTGCTTTATTTCACTTGCCTTTTACTGATTCGAAAACAGTGACTAAAAGTAAAAACTTTACCAATGTAAATACTACTACCGTGTTTGATTTAAAAACCTTTATTGTGAAAATGTCAGTATACAAATACGGGCCTATAACCACCTGGGCCGGCCACGGAGCAAACTGAAATCGTATATGATGAGGAGACATTTACACTGTAGAGGAACGTAACGAGCGGGCCATTAGGTTGCAAGAACTAAGGTGTCTAACAGTTGCGGAATCGGTGGACGTACATTTTGTAATTAAAATAAGACAGGGCCACTTACAATAAGATTTTCTAGATATACATTTGCGGGCAAGGAGTTACGAGTCCCATTTATACCGGCGCCATTTTGGGCGAGGCCGGGCAGGTCCAAGATATAGTCAAAATGTCTCCACCAACAATCGGCCAGACCAGAACCCCTTTCGGCCCTTTATGCTACAAGATGGTGTCTTCCATTCAGAAAATATTGTTCGCAGCATTTTGAAAGGAAAGATAAACAGCCGTTCTCCTAGTGAGTCTCACATTGTTACATTTAGGAAGAATGTTGAAGAGTAATATGTGGAAAATCTGAAGCCATTTTTCTACAAACTCTCAATCAGCCTAAGTCATGTGCGATCTTTGTCCACACCAGGGCAATAGTGAAGCTGCAGCAGGTGCAAAAGAGCTTCAGAAGGTCTTACAAGCACTGCTTTTCTAAACATTTTTTTGTATTTTTGCACAGTTTTATATTTTTTTTTTGTTTTTGATGGAGGGGAAACAACAAAAAACAGGCATTGAAAAAAGCTCAACAGTGCAGGGCGCCTTGTGCTGCTTCCGACCTATTCACACATCGGTCCACTACTGACATCACCTCATAAGCCAACGGGGCACCCCACACTGACTTTCGGCGCAGCATTGTAGGATGGCCACACCAGTGCGGCAACTTGCTGGACACCACCTCGGTGCCATCCGGATCTCGGAGCGTTCGAGTCACTGTACCGCAAGAGTGACCGGAACTCAGCTGGTCACGCCGTCTTTCGGCGCAGCATTGTAGGATGGCCACACCAGTGCGGCAACTTGCTGGACACAACCTCGGTGCCATCCGGATCTCGGCGCGTTCGACTCACTGTACCGCAAGAGTGACCGGAACTCAGCTGGACACGCCGTCTTTCGGCGCAGCATTGTAGGATGGCCACACCACTGCAGCAATTTGCTGGACACCACCTTGGGCAACAGTGAAGCTGCAGCAGGTGCAAATAAGCTTCAGATAGTCTTACAAGCACTGCTCAGAACTCTCAACTATGGCACTCAATATCCAGGACTTGCCATTCGGATCTTGGCGCCTTGTGCTGGTTCCGACCTATTCACACATCGGTCCACTACTGACATCACCTCATAAGCCAACGGGGCACCCCACGCCGACTTTCGGCACAGCATTGTAGGATGGCCACACCAGTGCGGCAACTTGCTGGACACAACCTCGGTGCCATCCGGATCTCGGCACGTTCGACTCACTGTACCGCAAGAGTGACCGGAACTCAGCTGGACACGCCGTCTTTCGGCGCAGCATTGTAGGATGGCCACACCAGTGCGGCAATTTGCTTGACACCACCTTGGTGCCATCCGGATCTCAGCGCGTTGTGCTGCCTTCGGCCTATTCGCACATCGGTCCGCTACTGACGCCGCCTCACGTGCCAACGGATTTTCTACGCTTTTTGTAGCCCTATGCCGCATAACAGGTCATGTGACTTGTTTATAAAACTTTTCATTGGATCATTTTACTTTTGGTTTCCTAAAGATGGAAGGCTTGGTCATATGACCTAAAAATAACACTTTTCATTGGTTTAGAACATTTTTTTTTCCCAAACGATGAAAGCCCCACCTTGTTTCTGGATCATTCAGACTGAAGCTGGCGTCAGCATGAGAGCACCACCATCTCGTGGCTCCGTTGTGGTCATTCCGCGAGCAATCATGGCAGCCGCTCCCCACCGGAAGCCTGCGGGAGTCGGGGGCCCCCAAGACTTTTGTAGAATCTTCACGGCTGAGGGGACGCTTTTCGAGAATGGAGCCCAAGCCCTAGCAGGCAAGCGTCCGAGTTCCAAGGTGTCCCAGGGCCATTTCAGTGGACCAGGCCCAAAACTGAAGAGCCGTCCGCCATTTTAAGAGTCATGTGGCAGGCGCCTATCGCTGCACTGCAAGAGTGGGAGCAACTCAACAACATGGTGAGCGAGACGCTGTAGCCGCAAGAGCGGGCGCAACTCAGCTGGATGGCCGCCATCTGGGGAGGCCCGTTCACGCCGCCTCCCCCGCGCCCCCCCCCCCCCCCGGGCCGCCGCACGCAAATTTTTGGAGCAGCATTGTAGGATACCAAAACCAGTGCGGCAGTTTACTGGACATCACCTGGGTGCCATCAACATCTCAGCGCGTTCTGCTGCCTTGGGACTATTCGCACAACAGACCGCTACTGACGAGGCCTCCCCCCGCACCACCCGGGACGCCCCACGCCAATTTTCGGAGCAGCATTGTAGGATACCAAAACCAGTGTGGCACCCAGGCGACATCACCTGGGTGCCGTCCAGAACTCTGCACGTTGTGCTGCCTTGGGACTATTCGCACAAAAGACAGCTTCTGACCATTGTTGCTTTTTTGGGTGAAAAATGTTTAAATGTTTTTACAGTTTTTGTTCCGTTCATTATAGTTAAATGTTAATAAAGTTTTAAAATCTAACTTTGTTGGAGTGCTATATATGTTTAAAAAATCGGGTGAATGGGGCCTTGAATCGGATTATTGTCATGTGTGGGCTTTGCAAGTGTACTGCTACAAGATCGGACATTTCAAACTCAAATGCACGTTCTTTTTCTTACCTTTCCGAAGCATGGAGCGCAATAGCAGGCAGAGAAAGGGTGATGCACGTGTTGAACACTGCCTGGCCTGGCAAGTTGCTGGCAGTGCCCCCCCCGCCCGCTCCTGAAAGAGGGCACACACACACCGCCGCCGCGAGTACTTCATAAATCTTTAAAAGACCATGCGCTTGTTCATGAGGCTTAAATGGTTTATCACCCCTTCTAGAACCCCTACATCGACCCTCTGACGTTTCCTGGAAGAATTAGCACGTAACACAATACCAAGCCCTGTCAGCTGAAACCCCCGAGAAATCATGGGGCATATTATCAAGGGGGGTTATTTCCGCTTTTTTGGCTTTAAAAGCCAAAAAAAAAGAGATAAAATTATCTCCCTATTACCAAGCTGTCGCTAACACCAGTTAGTGACAGCTAAACGGAGATAGCGACCATCTTGGGCCCCGCTTTGCATATCAGTGATATTTATCACTAATGACATGCAAAGTGGGCGTGCCAAGATTTTAGCGACTGGAAACAGTCCCTAACCATCGCTATCTCCTATTACCAACTTTTGGAGATATTCGCGCTAAGCCCGAATATCTCCAAAACCTAACACCTGCCCTGAGCAGTTTTAGCCATGTTATCCAATGGGAAGTGGATAACATGGCTAAGAGCATTTGCTGGATAATGCATGAATATCGCGGACTTTTCAACGATATTCATGCATTGCGGCCGTTTTTATCGCATTTGCGGTTTATGTGCGATAAAATTCGCCGATGTGCGGCGATAATTTTTGTCTCTAAACAAGTTAGAGACAAAAATTATCGCTAGTTGTTGGTAATATGCCCCCGGGTTTTTGCTTGCAGGAATCGGGAGGCGGGAGACTAGCACTGAAATCAGTAGTCTCACGCCTGAATCGGGAAGGTTGGCATGTCTGGATACTCTACAGCTGGGGCCATAAAATACATCCGCAGGGCTAGGTGATAGCCTAGGTCCGGCCTGGACAATCGGACACAGAGGAAGAGGAGTGTCAGAGGGTGCGGTAGTGAATAGGGTGAAAGGGAGGTGTCGGGCGGGCACAGGGTGTGATTCTCAGAGAAGAGCAGCGCAGATGGGGGGAAGTATATGGCCCATGCATGAGAGAAAGAGCGGGGGTGACCAGTGCGTGGGGGAGATGCTTGCGAGGGTGGGGAGCCATGCTGAGGATCGGCGGCGTGCAGAGAGTGGCCCTGGTCAAGGCATCTAAAATGGCTGCCGTGCACGACAAAATTGTGGCATTGGACAAAAACGCAAGATGGCGCAGACAATGTTTATCAATAAGGATTCATTTATAACAAAATATTTACTCGCAGTGACAAAATGGTGGTCAACACTTCCTGATTTCCATCGAATCGAACGTTAACAAACGTCACGCAGCAAAAAAAAAAAAAAAAAACTCACGCACAGAGCAGTTTTTAGCCATGTTATCCAATGGAAGGTGGATAACATGGCTAAGAGCATTTGCTGGATAATGCATGAATATCGCTGACTTTTCAGCGATATTCATGCATTGTGGCCGATGTGCGGCGATAACTTTTGTCTCTAAACAATTAAAACGAAGCACAAAATGGCGAATTCCCGTTTCGCCACCAGTTTGCGGCCCAGTTCGCGGCCCGTGAAGCGCTTCTACCGTGAAAAATCATTTTTTTTTTATTTTCCCCACGGGACCCTTTAATAACCCCAACAACATTCCTAGGGGGTCAAGAGGGGTATACCTTGCCCCCTTTCAATAAATTCCCCCTTCGTTTTTCACCTCTTCTTCTCTCTCGATCCTACCGAGAGATAAGATGGCGGCCGCTCCGGACTGTTTAGAATGTTGACAGACACCGGAGAGCCAATCAGCTTTCTGTTATCCAATGGAAGGTGGATAACATGGCTAAGAGCATTTGCTGGATAATGCATGAATATCGCTGACTTTTCAGCGATATTCATGCATTGTGGCCAATGTGCAGCGATAATTTTTGTCTCTAAACAATTAAAACGAAGCACAAAATGGCGAATTCCCGTTTCGCTACCAGTTTGCGGCCCAGTTCGCGGCCCGTGAAGCGCTTCTACCGAAAAAAATCTTTTTTTTTTTATTTTCCCCACGGGACCCTTTAATAACCCCAACAACAATCCTAGGGGGTCAAGAGGGGTATACCTTGCCCCCTTTCATTAAATTCCCCCTTCGTTTTTCACCTCTTCTTCTCTCTCGATCCTACCGAGAGATAAGATGGCGGCCGCTCCAGACTGTTTAGAATGTTGACAGACACCGGAGAGCCAATCAGCTTTCTGCGCACAAAGTTCCGTTTCGCGAAAAGTAAGCGGACCGGATCGCTGCCCGGAGCGCTGTTACAGATATATATCTTGTTTTGAACGTTAATTTCTCAAAAACTACTGGAGCACATATATTGAGACCTAGCAAAGGCACATCGGGCTAACAGTCCCTACAATTTTGCCAAGTTTCGTGAAAATCCATTCAGCCGTTCGGGCTAAAAGTGAGTCCAACCGCCCTATGGAAATTAACATTGGGACCCCCCTTTTTTCTCGGCCCCCCCTTGACGACCCCCCCCAAATTTTCAGGGGCTGCTCAGAACCAAAATGTGCCATTTTCCTGAAAATTTCAGTCGATTCCGTCCACAAACGCCAAAGTTATTAGACATAGAATTTTCAAAAATGCCATAGGGAAAAAATCCTAACTATATATACCTACTGGCGACCGCCAGTAGGTAATATATATATATATATATATATATATATATATATATATATATATATATATATATATATATATATATATATATATATATATATATATATATATATATATATATATATATATATATATATATATATATAATATAAAATTTCTATGCCAAAATGAAACCCCTCATTTTGTTCCTTTTCAAATTAAATTTATTAAGTGTTACCACTTTATTCCAATCAAGATGACTTCAGGTGTGCCATACTTTTGTCATAAGTAAGACTGTTAGCGTTCTAGTTGTTCTTTAGAACGCTCTGGGACATTCTGTCATTGGGCTATAGTTGGGCTACATGTGGCTGATATTTGGGCTACATTTGGGCTCTTTTGTCTCTGGTGGCCATCTTGGGAGACTGCATATCAGAATTTTTTTTATGAAATATAAGAGGATTTGAGAAGTCACTCAAAATGTGCTCTAATTTTTCTTTCTTCAGCACTAATCATAATTTCTATGGCAAAATGAACCCCCTCATTTTGTTCCTTTGCAAATTAAATGTTTTAAGTGTTAACACTTTATTCCAATCAAGATGACTTCAGGTGTGCCATACTTTTGTCATAAGTAAGACTGTTAGCGCTCTAGTTGTTCTTTAGAACACTCTGGGACATTCTGTCATTGGGCTATAGTTGGGCTACTTCTGGCTGATATTTGGGCTATATTTGTTTTTTTGTCTCTGGTGGCCATCTTTGGGCTACATTGGGCTAAATTGGGCTACATTGGGCTACATTTGGGCTCTAACATATATATAGCCCAATGTAGCCCAATATATATTTTTTTTAAGTTAATTTTCGTAAAAACCACTGGAGCACATATCTTGAGACATAGCAATGGCACATCGGGCTACCAGTCCCTACAATTTTGCTAAGTTTGATGGAAATCCATTCAGCCGTTCGGGCTAAAAGTGAGGTTGACTGCCCTATGGAAATTAACATGGGGAAAACACGTTTTGGGACCCCCCTTTTATCTCAGCCCCGCTTGACGAATCCCCCCGAAACTTTCAGGGAAGGACCGGAGCTCCGCGAGGCAAATTTGAGGTAATTTTCAGGCAGATTCGTCAACCGGCACCAAAGTTATTCACAATAGAATTTTGAGATTTTGCATTGAAAAAAATCCTAACTATAACTACCTACTGGCGACCGCCAGTAGGTAATATATATATATATATATATATATATATCAAAATCAAAAGTTTACCAACTTGGAAGGAACTACAGGTAGGTGATATCCGGAATTTTGTTTATTTAAAAACTGCTACAGGCTGCAGTGCACAGTTCTCTTGTTCATACTGCCAGACGCGTTTTAGATGATAATCCTTCTTCAGTTGCAGTCAAGTTGTGCATGAGACCGGGAAAATGTCAATACGACTATCTTTTAAACTGCCGGTGTTGCCCCATATATATATGCTTAACTGATCAGCAGCGGTAATCAGTTTTTGGACTAAGAGTTAAAAAAAACACATAGATCACTTGAGGTTTGACATGTGTGGGGCTGCGCGTGAACTGACCTGATGTGACTAACTACGTATGTTTTACTAGTTCTTTAGTGATTTTTTTTATGATGGGGAAAGCTCCCTTTATAAACACCAAAAATGCATATTTAATAGTTGGAGAGAAATAGCAGCTGCTCCTTGGACTGTGGCAGGGGAAGACCTATGATCTGGTGGCTGCATTTAAACCTGGTGACCAGAGTGGAATTCCCACCTCGCCGTTAGACCCTGCGATTGGACATGTTTTTTTCTGTGGATTTATAGAGATAGAGAGAGCCCAGCTACAAAGCAATGGTTTACAGTGGAGGGAGGTGGGGCGAGGGAGCAGGGAGGGCGGGGTATAGACTGGGGGTGGGTAGCCAAGGCAGTGGGTTTAGGGCGAGGGGAGAGCGGAAGGGAGAGATGTTGGCAGCTCTTAGGCAACATATGGATCTAGAGTTTACAAACGAAGGGGCTTAATCTGCTGTAGCAGAAGTTTTAAAATGGGAAAAAGTGACGTACTGGCGGCGCAAGAGGCTTGTAAATAATCCTCCTAAGATATAGGGCCTGATTACGAGTACAGAGGTCTTTGACCACCGTACTCGAGGTGGCGGTCCTGCAGCTACCGCAGTACGAGGCGGCTTTTAGGACTAGTCACCGCTGCTCCGGCTGTGCCAGGAAACCACCGTTCCCTGACAGTGGCACAACACTGAGGCCTTTATTATATGCAATACAAAAGAGGGTGGTGATGGACGGAGCATCTGAACCAATCAAACACTCACACCCAGTCAACAGATCTGGGTTTAATCCATCACCGTTCTTTAGCCCACTCTGCCACCCCAGTTCAGGCATGGCTATATGCAAATCAGTCTGACCCTGTGCCTCATGGGAACAGTCCAGCCCGAACTGCCAAGCCATGTCTTCTCTGGACCAGAGACAAGCTTCTGAGGACCGGTTTCTGGCATTCCAGCCGTCTTCAGCCCGGCTTGCTTGAATCCAGTGGCAAAGTGAGCAAGGGACTCACGTCTGAGCATACCCTGCCAACTTAGGGCGGCCAAAAGCGGTACAAAAGGGGGTGGGGAAGCTTGTTTCTTTTGACTGGGTATGAGTGTTTGATTGATTCAGATGCTCCGTCCATCACCACCCCCTTTTGAACCGCTTTTGGCACCTTTGAGTTGGGTAACAATAAACATCTTTTTTCAGCGCCAAGATACCTACGGTTGAACGGTTGAACGTGTGCTTTGCAAAGGCATGTTCTGTTATCATTTAAGAATATATTTCATTATACCAGACGTGTTTGTGTGACCCACACATGTCTGGTAATATAGGAAGGAGGATTGTAAGGATCTGATCAGGTAAAAAAAATGTCAATGTCCTGTGCTTGGCATCACTTTCTCTTTAGGAGTCCCACAAGCAGAAAACGTGGCAATGTACAGAACTGAGAAGGGTGAGAGTCGAAAGAGGTGCGGCTGGACTTCACTTTACCTGAACGGATGGGCTCAGAAACACTTTGTGATGCTCTGTTATCCTAACGTTTATTCAGTGTGGGGAATCAAATGGATTCTGTCCTCCCACTGGGGTATAACATAAATGTTTGTGATAAAGGTTATATTAACAAGTATTTGCAATGCAATAGGTCTCCCATTGCTGAAAGTTTGAGCCATTGGCGTTGCATTGTCATTTGCAATGTCAGTAGCTCAAACTTTCAGTAATACGAGACCTATTGCATTGCGAATGCTTGTTTTTTATACTGTGGCTCTCAGAAAAAAGAACACACTTTCTACAAGAGCACTTTAGGAAACTGATTACGGCTGGAGTGGACAAAGGACTCCTGCGTGCTTTCCCGCCACCTCCTCAATGTCCCAAGTAAGTTCTGAAGAAGAGCATTAACCATCAGGCGCATGTCATTCCAATGGCACTGGATTGGGTCAGGAGAATGTGGCGCACAGAACTCCTGAGAATGAGTTCCTGTCCTCTTATCAGGTTCCTACTTCGGGAAGACGTCCTGTCTCCACAGCAGGACAGAGCCCGCCACCTGAATTTACACGCCTGACACCCCCATTTGTGGAGATAGAACAGCGGCAAATGACAAACTTTAATTTGCCACCTGAAGTGGTGGATGTCATCCTCAGATACCCCTCTCTGAAATCCATTAGTGCCGGACGGTGGGTCACATTTGTAACTTGCAGCTAGATGCATCAAGTGAAATACCGTTCGCAAAGGGGCAGATTCTCAGAATCTGCCCCTCTGAAAACGGTATTTAGGCATTTGGGATGCATCATCCCAAATGCATAAATCGCTATTTGCGATTGCATTTAAGGAATCTCAAATTGAGATTCCTTAAATGCAATGCATGAATGTAAAATAGCTAGCGATTTTGCTGATAGGGGTCGCTATTTACAGTGAAATCAAACTTCATGGTAAATAGCGAAAACTGTGAAAAATGCACTAAAGTGCATCTTTCAAAGTTGTATGTTACATACACAAATGTCCTTGGGACATGCGTGTGCGCAATACCAGTGTCCAGTTCAATTTAAAGGGTGCAACAGGGTGTCCGTTGGACACCCGTCACCATTGAGATTGCATTCTCAAATTGCGATTAGCTAATTGCTAACCGCAAATTGAGAATTCCTCCCAATTCATTCCTATGGGCCCATAGGAATCTATGAGATGTCATTACTTATTTGCAAATCGCACCCTGCGAGTCGTAGATAAGGAATATTTAGAAATTGCTAATATTTTAGCAAATCCTACATGCATCTGATTTTGCGAGTCCCCAAATGTGAATCCTTAAACTTCACAATTAAGGACTCGCAAAATCGAATGTTGATGCATCTAGCAGTTGGTGCGGTGCCTGGAAAACAGCAAAGCTGTGGGACGTAGTTTTGTTTGTTTTATTTGTATTCCGGCACAGCCTTCCCAGTGGGTATGGTTTGTATTCCTTTCTTATAGTTATTGAAAAATAAATTCTAAAAACATACAAAGGCATTGGAGCATACAAAAAGATGCACAATTTTAGTTCCCAAAAGCCAGATATGCACGCTTCAAATCAACGAAACAAAAGTACTGAATTCACAAATCTATAGAGCTATGACTTCGATCAGCAAATAAAACAAGCATTTACAATGCAACGGTCTCGCCTTTGCAAAAGTTAGAGCTATTGGCATTTTAAATGACAACATTTTTATTTATGTGTTGGCTTTGAAAACAGATAAATAAATGGCATTGTCATTTACAATGCCAATAGCCTAATCTCTCGCAAATGCGACACCTATTGCATTTGCACCCACACACACACACCAAGCATTTGCAATGCAATAGGTATCGCATTATTTAAGTTTGAGCTATTGGCATTGCGAAATATTGCTACACCAATTGCAACAAAAGTCTATAAATTGTAAGGCAAAAAAAATTATATTTATTTTTGTAGCAATGGTGGCATGCTGCGCTTTAGATGAATATGTTTTTTAAAAGTAAAGTGTGCCATACTGCGATTTCTACAATAGTTAATTGTGGATGCGTTAACAATTGATGTGTGCACTCATGGCTGGTGGTGTGTGTGCCTGCAGAAATTGTGCACTGATGGCTGGTGGTGTGTGTGCCTGGTGGAAGTGTGCACTGACAGCTGGTGGTGTGTGTGCCTGGTGGAAGCGTGAACTGGCGGCTGGTGGTGTGTGTGCCTGGGGAAAGCGTGCACTGACGGCTGGTGGTGTGTACCTGCTGAAAGCGTGCACTAACGGCTGGTGTTGTGTGTGTGCGTGTTGAAAGCGTGCACTGATGGCTGGTGGTGTGTGTGCCTGGTGGCAAAGCATGCACCGACGTCTGGTGGTGTGTGTGTCTGGAAGCTTACACTAAAGGCTGGTGGTGTGTGCGCCTGGTGGAAAATAGTGCACTGACATGTTTAAAAGTAAAGTGCACCATACTGGGATTGCTACAATAGTTAATTGTGGATGCCTTAACAATTGACGCGTGCACGGATGACTGGTGGTGTGCGTGCCTGATGGAAGCGTGCACTGACGGCTGGTGGTGTGTGTGCCTGGTGAAAGCGTGCACTGGCAGCTGGTGGTGTGTGCCTGGTGGAAGCGTGCACTGCCGGCTGGTGGTGTTTGTGCCCGGTGAAAGCGTGCACCGACGGCTGGTGGTGTTTGTGCCCGGTGAAAGCGTGCACCGACGGCTGGTGGTGTTTGTGCCTGGTGAAAGCGTGCACTGATGACTAATGGTGTCTGTGCCTGGTGAAAGCGTGCACTGATGACTAATGGTGTCTGTGCCTGGTGAGTGTGCACTGATGGCTAGTGGTGGGTATGCCTGGTGAAAGCGTGCACTGGCGGCTGGTAGTGTGTGTGCCTGGTGAAAGCGTGCGCTGGTGGAGTGTGCCTGGTGAAAGCGTGCACTGATGGCTGGTGGAGTGTGTGTGTGCCTGGTGAAAGCGTGCACTTACGGCTGGTGGTGTGTGTGTGTGGTGGAAGCATGCACTGATGGCTGGTGGTGTTTGTGCCCGGTGAAAGCGTGCACTGACGGCTGGTGATGTTTGAGCCCGGTGAAAGCATGCACTGACGGCTGATGGTGTATGTGCCTGGTGAGTGTACACTGACGGCCAATGGGGTGTATGCGTGGTGAAAGCGTGCGGCTGGTGGTGTGTGTGCCTGGTGAAAGCCTGCACTGACGGCTGGTGTGTGCCTGGTGAAAGCATGCACTGACGGCTGGTGGTGTGTGTGTGCACCTGGTGAAAGCGTGCACTGATGTCTGGTGGTGCGTGTGTGGTGGAAGCATGCACTGACTGCTTGTGGCGTTTGTGCCTGGTGAAAGCGTGCACTGACGGCTGGTGGGGTTTGTGCCCGGCGAAAGCGTGCACTGATGACTAATGGTGTCTGTGCCAGGTGAGTGTGCACTGACGGCTGGTGGTGTGTATGCCTGGTGAAAGCGTGCACTGACGGCTGGTGCTGTTTGCGTGCCTGCTGAAAGCGTGCACTGACGGCTGGTGGTGTGTGCCTGGTGAAAGCGTGCACTGACGGCTGGTGGTGTGTGCGCGCCTGGTGAAAGCGTGCACTGACGTCTGGAGATGTGTGTGTGGTGGAAGCGTGCCATGACGGCTGGTGGGGTTTGTGCCCGGTGAAAGCGTGCACTGATGACTGATGGTGTCTGTGCCTGGCGAGTGTGCACTGACGGCCGGTGGTGTGTATTCCTGGTGAAAGCGTGCACTAACGGCTGGTGCTGTTTGTGTGCCTGCGCACTGACGGCTGGTGGTGTGTGTGCCTGGTGGCAAAGCGTGCCCTGACAGCTGATGGTGTTTGTGTCTGGAAGTGTGCACTGAAGGCTGGTGGTGTGTTTGCCTGATGGAAAAGTGTGCACTAGCATTTGTTGGTAGGCGGATATGTAGACACACACCTCCCCCATTACCACCACCACCACCATTACCAGCACCACTAGGACTACCATCATTACCACCACTACCATTCCATTCACCACCTTTAACACCAACCCCAATTCCACCACCACCACCACTGTGTGCAGTGATAAAACAAACATTGGCAACGTTTCTTTTTGGTTTAAGAGAGAAAATACAAGCCAGAGCTACTCACTTTACCAGTGCTTGTTAAAGCTGCCGGTGCTTCAGCTGCAAGGTTACATGTGGAAAGAGTAGCTGTGTGTTTCTGCGGGCACTGTGAGGCCGTGAGGTCATGTTGAGTCGAGTAGTAATGCTTTACACACTCAAATGTGGATTAATAGCAATTTATCATAAAGTAAATCAATGACATTCAGAAGTTAATTCACACACAAGCATCGATTGCATTTTCAGAGAAGGAATATATATATATTGTCCTAGGTAAGTTAACAACACTTCATAAGGAATATAGCTCAAACAAGGCGGTCTGTGCGCAGGGGAAGAGGTGCTCATGCAGTGTGAAATAATATGATAAAAATTAAAGCATAATCTTAACTCCCTGGTTACACAGTGCACAGTGCTTTGGCCCAATATAGTCGTGCAGTACAGGAGATGTGATATTCAGTCATCTAGTCATGTCGTCCTCAAGACAGCATTAAGGAGACGCCCTATTGTTTGGGAGTGTAAAATGACAAAGTCAAAGGGAGTCTTATCGGGGCTCCGGGTGGTCGCTCTGAAATCCTAAAAGAAGCTCCCGCTGAGCACCTCGGTTTGATTAATTGTAGATGCTCACATAAAGAGGCCGCTGACTAGATGATTGAATGTCGTAAAGAGATATATATACGTGTCGAAATGTTAACAAACAATATGAACTCACCTGCACTACATGACTGGAATGAGGCAAAACAAATTGACCCTAGTACTGAACAATGAAATACATGTATGTGCTGTGCAGCCAGGCTGTATCAACTGTGTTTAATTTTTGTTGTATTCTTTCACGCGCGTCTACACACTGCACAAGCACTCCGTCCATCTTTCATTGCACGTGGCACACTCGTTTGAGCTATATTACTTATGAAGTGGTGTTGGGGCGGTAACTATAGCAAGAACGATCTATGCGTGAGTGTGAATTCACTTTTGAAAGCAATTGACTTAGCGCGGGACACTCCGGATGGATTGACTAAAAGTGTCAACAATAACATAACCTGCTCATGACAGTTTGCTCGACCGGTTCCATCTGAGATTGCGCAACATTACTACCCGATCCAACAGAAGCAGATGTATTTGTATAGTGTAATATGCCGAGGTTCTGATGGACAAAGGGTAACTAACCCTGTCGATTGTTACTTGCTATGACCATCAGGGCACGCCTTTCCTGGAGGGCAATGCTCATAAAAGGCCCGAGTGGGGGAGATCTGCAGAGCAGGCAGCAACCTTTAAAGTGATCGCAGTAGAATCGGGCAGGAGGACAGGGGCTAACGGGACAGGAGCCGCGGGTCTCCGCGGACCCCCTTCTCGATGGTAAGGCAGCTGCATGGGTCCTTTGTCCGTGCAGAGATGGGCAAAACATGCAGGCGAAAGGGCAAAACATGCAGGAGAAAGGGCAAAACATGCAGGCGAAAGGGCAAAACATGCAGGCGAAAGGGCAAAACATGCAGGCGAAAATTTTGATGCTACTTAACTCAGCCCTTTATCCTTGCAGGGTCGACATAAAGAGAACCGCATACGTAATACTGTTTGGAGTGTTGTGCATAATTCCCACCCGTCCCTTATCTGTGTGCTCGCACACGGTGCGCCCCCCCCCCCCCCCTCAGCCCCCAGCCTGTGCCCCGCCCCTCGGAGCCCTATTTGGCAGGCCGCTGGTGTCTGCACCAGGCTCTGGGGCTGTGGGGAGTGAGCAGTGTCCACTTCCTAGCGCTGTGTAGCGGCTGGCGCCGTGGCAGCCGGAGGAGTCAATGCACTCGAGGAGGGAGAGAGCACTCCGTTGGAAGAGGTAAAGCGCTGCGAAGGGCTCTCGCATAGGAGGGGGAAAGTGCAGGAACAAAAGAGCGCTCACATTCACAGCTGATACGGGAGGCTTGGGGTGTGAAATACAGGGCGCTACTCTCCCCCGTCCCCAAACGCGGTTGGGACTGCCCCATTAAAACCCCTCCGAGAAGTGCCGGTACTGCCCCCTGACACTGTCCTGTCAGAAAGTGGCGCAGTCCTGTTTAGAAGTGCAGATGCTCCTGCTCCGGTAACTCTCGCTTCCCCACAAGTACTGCTGGTACCAATAATGCACCGGTTTCCGCTCCATTGTACAGCCTCCCCGTGACTCTCGGCCTCGTTGACCCGAAAGCGAATTGCTCCGTTCCATTATCAAAACGGCACGTAACAGTGGGCATGCGCAATTCAAAGCTACAAACTCAAAATAAAACGCGGCAATGTGGGCATGTTGCTTTTGTAGCGAACATTCACAGCTGACCTCCCACACAATAAAGGAAGTAGTAAACGAAGGACTGCACAGCATATTTAAAAACAACGCCACTGACGAGATGCAGTGAAATGCAAAAAGTGACCCAGGAACAGAACTACGTGGTTTGAAGCGGACGCCGGCGCACTGACGTCACAAGCCGATTCCCTGTTGAAGAGACTATTCCACGGACTCGTCTCCCGCTTCCTAGTCCCTGGTCCGTATTCCACGAGGGCAAGACGACGGATGGACCTCAGGGCAGGAGCCAAGTAGAACATACCTTAAGAGCTTGGAGGAGCGGGCAGGGAGGATGTAGGCGAGGCCCTAGCGCCGTGGTTGTCTCGCAGCAGGCAGGGAAGCTGCTGGCGCTCGGCCGGTAGGGCTTTTGCATGCACGCCTTCTTTGAAACGAACCACTGAAAGAGCCCGGTGAGTGGGGGGTGGGGAGCGAGAGAGGGGGGGCAGAGAGGGAGGGCATATGTGTGTGTGTGTGCGTGCGTCTGTGTGTGTTGTGAACAGTGTGCTGCGCACAGTGTGCTGCGCGTGGCCATCTCTTGTCTGAATGCTGGTTTGCCTGCGGGACAGGAGATGTGCACGGCTGGGGAGGCGGGGCCAGGGGGCGCGTCCACGAGGTGTAATCGGCGCTCGTGGCCAGATCTAGGTCGCTTCACAAGGAACTCTGTAACAATAGGTCTAGCGAGACCTAAAAAGGTGTCCTCGAAGCCCCTCCCATGGGTTCATTCTTTACACCTAGCTTTTTTTCCAAACATATAACAAATTCCGGAAAATTGCCACTGTTACATATTAATTTACTACCTAGACCATTTTGCAAAATCTTAGAACAGTGAGAGGAAGGATTCTTTTTCTCTTTCGGTGTCTAGCACAGGTTAGATATAGTGTCAGACTCTAATGAAGTATGCATTGTAAAGCTGGAGGGTGCACATCTGCAGCCTAATCTGTATTCAGGGGTTCCACTTCAACAGATGTGCAGCAGAAGGGTTTGAAGGAGGTCCTGGTACCTTTATGCACCCACTAATGAATGTGGTGCCAACCCAAGATTTTCCCATACAGGGATGTCACCACAACAATTTGCAATGTGTGAGCAGGCACAATTCCATACTCACACTGACTTTGGTTGCTGTCCAAACACTGAAAGCTTGTTGTCTGACGAGCATATAGTTGCTTAGAGAACAAACAAATGAAAAATAAATAAATATATTATTTAAAGGATTGCATTCCTGACTTAGAGATGGTAAAGCTATGCAACAGTATGGCTCACATAAGAGGCAAGGTTCTTATTTTTTAACAGCGTAAACTTATACAAATGTAAAGACTTACCGATATTAAAGATCATGTATTTATTATTCAAGGACAGGAAAATATTAGTCTTAAGATCACTGATTGCTTTGACAATAATCCAGGTTACAATAAAAGACAAGTTGAAACCTCCATGCACTCCATTCGACAACTCAAATATGGCAATGCATCGGAAAAGTAAAAATGTCAATTAAACAGGCTGTTGGATATTTTTACAGCTTCGCAAGATTGATCATTGCTTGTAATTAGCACGGTATCTCTGTAAATTCTGTCAACTGCTGTGAAACAGTTTAGTAACTATTGCGAACACATCAGATGAATGTTTGTTAAGTCTGTTTATTCCTCAACGTTTCAGAGGACGACACTAGTTCTTGTGGAAATATCACACAGTAAAACCTATTACCTTTGCAGGGCATTGCCTCTTATTTAACACAAAAGCAAAAATAGGCTTTACGCAGTTTGTGATCGCAATGAAATTTCTACCAAAAGACTAGATGTTAGGTCTACTACAGACTTAGCTACCATCATAGCGTTAAGGTTTTGTTAACAGGACATAATCTACTCACCCAAACTTGCTTGCAGTCATTCTGTTTAGCCAAGTCTGAGAATGTCCCCGATGGGAGATAGTCATGTTGTGACTGCGAGGCAGAATGGGGTGCCAAGAAGGGAATCCGGGGTTGCTCTTTGAGGGAGGTAGCTACTGATACAAAATAATAAACCTAGCAACAGCTGAAGGAAACGAGTGGTGCGTGCGAGCAGCCCACCTCTCTTTCCTTCTTTCATTTAGTTGCTTCCCTGTGAAATGCATCCAAAAACAAAGAAACCCATGAGTGGTGCGTGCATGTGGTTTCAATTATCGCCCCCGTGTCTGGGCACGATAATTGAAACCGCATGGCAGTGGTGCGCGTAACAGACACCAATAGGCCATGGGCGGAGCAATGCACCCTGCTTTGGCAAATTGCGTGCTGTCTTTGATAAAAAGATGCACGCAAAGGCCAATTGCGTGGCCCAAAAGGAAAAGCACACGCACGAGCGTGTGCGATTCCTAGGTCTATTTTCAAACCCCCTACATGAGGTCTCTCAATGCGCGAGCAGAGCTGCGCACTGCAACGCTAGGAACAAGACCCAAAAAGGTATCAAATGACTTGGACAATGTTTAATATATGCCTCAGGTACACATGAAATGTGTGTGAACAAGTTGTGGCTGGTTAGTGAGGCAGGGTCGACGTGTTTCACTGCCCAGTTAAAATTCATGCATCATCAGGGCATACAAAGGGGGCAGAAGGGTCTCCCAGAGTTATTTCTGCAAGAAAGACAGAAAATGTCCTTATTAAAAAAACATATCCAGCACAGGTGGACCCAAATTTGTATAAAGTATAGTTTACCTAATTACCTGACCCCACCTTTAGTAAGCATATCAGGTATAGATAACATGTGTGTTATATATGTAAAAGTACCTTTGAAAAATACAAGTTACATTCTTAAAGAATTGATGGTAGGTTAAGGCACATTAACCAAACAGAGGAAAAGGTTTGTTACCTCTGAGTAAAGGGCCAATGCAGTGGAAGAAGAGAAACTGCCAAAACATGCATGGAGCAAAGCCAAAAAGGACTTGTCGTACCATCTCAAAACAAAGTGTGTTGGCCAGGCAAAGCCCCCATGCGTAAATCTTTTTCGTGCGTACACCCTAATTTGTTTAATTGAATAAAGATGGGAAATTAGTTCAGGTCAATGGCCTCTTGATATATCCACGACAGGGACAGGTCTGAGTACAAGTGGAGTCTTTCATCCTTCTGAGGTTGATGGCATGAGTGACACAAAGAAAAACATGCAAGGAATGGAATATTTGATTAATTACAGCCATTATTACTTTTTTTGAGCGACATTTCAGTCCATCATTTTTTTCTCTACTCTGACACTCCAAAAAGAGAGACTAGCAATATGTTTTTTTAAATAACAGTTTTTTACATTTTACAGACAGATAGTAGAACAATAGACCACACGAGTGACCAATAGCAGAATACATGTCAAAAAACATCTCCACCACAGGTCCGGCACAATGCCAACGAACACTTCACATCACTTCATGGGAGCTAAAGTACAATTAAACACAACAAAGAGGCAACGGGTCCCAAAAAGCTGTTAGAGGTGCAACAAAAATTAAATCTACCATGTACTAAAGGGGAATCCCTTTAAGGGCGGTTCCCCTCACACACCAGAGGTGTCATGCTTCATCATAGGGGTGCCTCCACGCATAAAAGACCTACGCTCTACGCAGGCTACAACCCTCTTGCTGCGAGGGAGGAGTATAAAGAGGTTTTTTATGTAAGCGAGGCGGGTTGGAGTAAGAACCCTATGTGAGCATGGTGTGCGTTATACGAAGTGCAGTGCTAGAGTGTACGTGGTTAAAACTGGCTACAAGGTTAGCTATGTTAAAACTTTAATTGACTACCTTGTGACAGGATCTAAAAAAAAATAGCTGACATTACAGCTGCCGTCATTTGAGGGTTCTGTATTACTGTGTGACTAACATGTTTCGGTCTACGGACCTATCAAAGTGTCATGGCCTTTATCAAGGTCAAACATACAGCTACTGCAACAAAGTGAGGTAAGGTACATGTGCATGTAAAAGATGATGCGCAGTATCAATGGTGTATTATACTGAACCAGTGGTCCTGCTGTTCAGTATGTTCACTGTTGGAACCATCAATGGTAAAAGTATTCACTGCATTTGCCCAGGCCTACTAGCCATAGGGTACATGGGTGCATGCGCCAATCCAACCGCTCATACGTTGCGTGGAGACACGGGGCATACGTCCAAAGTATGAGCGGTTGGATTGGCCCATGTACCCTATGGCTAGTAGGCCTGGACAGATGCAGTGAATTCTTTTACCATTGATGGTTCCAACGGTGAACACACTGAACAGCAGGACCGCCTTTTCAGTATAATGCACTGTCGATACTGCGTATTACCTTTTACATGCGCATGTACCTTACCTTACCTCACTTTGTTGTAGTAGCTGTATGTTCGACCCTGATGAAGGCTATGGCACTTTGTTAGGTCCCTAGGCCGAAACATGTTGGTCACACACTAATACAGAAGCCTCTAATGACGGCAGCTGTATTGTCAGCTATTTTTTTAAATCCTGTCACAAGGTAGCCGTTTAAAGTTGAAACATAGCTAACCTTTAGCCCATTATCGACGTTTTAGCAGCAGTTTCCTGCCGCTAAAGCGGCGATAATTTTAACAAGTTTCTTGCTAATTTGCCCCCAAGTGTCGTTTTAGAAAGATTTAATTTTCATTCCAGAAAGCAATCTTCAGAAAAAAATGTTTCCCAGTATGTTGTCGCCCTTACAATTTTAGCTAGTACTTGTAATTTTGAAAATGCCAAAGATTAATATTTGAGAGATCAAATTGTATTGAATCGTTATTCTAAAAAAGTCCAGGAGCATCTGCTTTGTTGTACTAATCCTACTTTGGAAGAAACTGTGAAAATCGCTAAGAGTATTTAGCGTTCTGCTTTTTTGGTAAAAATGTGAACTGGTGCATCGGTAGAGCATCTGGGATTAGTGATAATGTGAGTGTGAAGGTTGTAAAGAAAATGCATGAGACTATGAAGAGTGGTAGAGTCGCGAGGTCAAATGCATGTTATAGATGCAGAGCGCTATTTGTCCTGCACAAGGAAAAAGATGCAACAAATGCAGGAAAGTGGGACACTTTGTGTGGGTTTGCAAAAAAGCAGATATTGTTAAATCAGTTTTTGAACAACAATATTTGCAGGTTGATGAAAAGTTTAGTACTGAGACAATATTAATAGTTTGTGTTGATCAATCTGAAGTCTCTGAGCCAAGATGTAGGATTAATAGCTACGAAAAATGTGACCTTTTTTTCAAGGTTAAAAATGCTGAAATTGATTTAAGAGTAATGGTGGACTCTGGTTCACCAGTAACCATATTGTCTGAAGAATCTTTTAAGTTGCATAGGAGTACAATAAAGCTTAAAAAACCTGATGTTAGAGCTATTGTGTATGGTGAGTCAGACATTGGAACCACAGGATATTTTGAGGATGTTTTTCAATTTTCAGAAAAGGATATTTTTACAAAGATATATGTAGCGGTTAATGGCCGAGACATCATGAGTTGGGTTGATCAAGGTAGATTGGGTACAGTTTTAATACCAAGTACCACTGTTCCTGTGATGTTGATTGAAAATGAAATTGGGAGTGTTAAGCACATTTTAGCAAAGTATCCCACTGTGTTCTCTAATGAAATTGGCACGGTTAAGGGGTTAGAACATGAAATCGTTTTTAAGTCAGATGCTGTGCCAGTACAACACAAGGAACGTGATGTCATCTTATCTGTGAGGGTGAATTTGACGAAACATCTTGATCGGCTTTGGACAAGGTAATTGAACTGGTTATTTCAGCTGAGTGGGTCAGTGAGTTGTAATCACAAAAAAAAAGAATGGACAGATCCGTCTGTGTATGGATTTCCGCTCACTTAATAACATCGTGGTGGACTGCCATCCTCTGCTGTCAATGTATTAACTCTTGTCCACATTGGAAGGGGCTAAATTATTCAGTAATGTAGGTCTTAGGGCTGCGTTCCTTCAAGTACTGCTGAAGGAGGAGTTTCAGTCTATTTGTTCTTTCCTTACTCCTTTTGGGGCTTATAAGTATCTGTGTTTTCCGCTTGGTCTGGCATCAGCAGCAAGCATATTTCAAAAGCTGATATTTACATTATTTAAGGACATACCTGGTGTGCTAGTGTTCTAGGACAGTATCCTCATTTTTGCCAAATCAGTGATGGATCACAATTGCATTTTGGACAAAGTCCTTGACATATTGTGTAAGCGTGGTATGACCGTGTCTAGGGACAAATGTACCTTTTGGACTGACCATGTTAAATATTTGGGGCGTTGTATCACTTCACCGGGTATTAAGCCTAAGGTGGATCTGGTTAAAGCTCTAGGGGAAGGGCCTGTTCCTGCGTGGTTTTTCCTGTCTTTGTAAATACGGCTCCTTTACAATCAGCAATTTGCGTGAAAGGGGCGTTCCATGGTTTTGCTGTGGTTGTTCCCACCCAAAGCCCATGGAGCCAGGGTGCCTGCGTCGGTGCATAGCAGCAGTTTGTGCTCCAGCACAGGGGGAAGCACAGAGATGTGACATAGTATTGTAAATATGTCATATCCCTGTGCTTTGAAAGTGCTGTTGCGTGGCGCAGCCAAAGGGCTTGCGGTGCAGTGCTGCGGCACTTTCTTGTAAACGAGGCCCACAGTGCATCCCTGCCCTTTTCTTTTCATGCAGGACAGCACTGCAGGAAGGCTTGCGGCGCTGCCGTGCATCAAAATATTGTTAATGAGGCCTGAAGTCTATGGAATAGCACAAGGGGGTTTGAGTGAACAGGACAATGTAGGAGGGAAGGGGGCGCCAGGGTTCTATCTGAATGAAAGGGTCTCGTCCATTCACAGGCAGGGCCTCTGACATCCATCCTTTCAGCCTCGTGGACATGTTTGCGTGGTTGACACTGATCCAAAGTCTACCACAGGCCCTACATGAAAAGCTGAGTACTCACACTAAAAGGAACTATAAACAAAGTGTTATCCCTGACACGAGTTCACTGACAACTCAAGTAGTCTCTGATAATTCATTACAGTTACCTCATTAGAGCTATCTTGTAACAATGTATTACATTACAGGTGAGTTGGGTACTGCTGGAGTGGTGAGTCATTACACTTGAACCGCGGTTACAAATTTACCATTCAAACCAGCATTTCAACACCTTAAGCTGCCTATTGTAAGTTAATATCCAAGGAATTGCCAGTTCTGTGTGGCTCATCACTCACATGTACCACCTGCTCTGGCTAGGTGGTAGATGTGAGTGGGGTGCCTGCATAGGACACGGGGGGAGTGTGAGGTTTGTCCCCTAGAAGGGGCTCGGCCGGGGACTTAGACCGAGCTGCACTTGCAACCCATTTCGAAAGTAATTTTACAGACCAGTAATATTGGGTCCAGTGTTCCCACACCCAGTAAACCAGTTGCAGAAGCTCCAGGCTACTTACAATTAAGCAGAATGATATCTCATCCGTAAAGCCACTACCTTCAGCTCGTAGTCAAGGACATAGGGTGCATCTTTGCAGGGTTTCCTGGCACTTGTGCGGACGACCGACCCTGCGCCTCCGCCGACTTGTGGCCGATGGAGCATTGGGTCAAGGGTTAACGCTGGTATTACAAGCAGAGGCTCCATATAGAATAACCCAGTGTGCACCCCAATTCTAAATAAAGCGAGGAAACTATTGGTTTGGCTGGACGGGATGCTTTTTCTCCCACTCCGCCCAACCCTAACGAAGTCCCATGGTCTAAATTTGTGGATTTGGTTAATTTGGTGGTTTGAGCATCATATGGAACTGGCCACTGGCATGTTGGTGGAGTTTTTCAGTGTTACACCTAGTTCACACCCTACTTTCCCTTTCATTGCAACTTTTTTGCGTTCCTGTTTCCCTGGGTTCCCCTTTCATTCAAGATTTTCCTCTGAGTCACTTGTAATATCCTTGAATTGTAGGGCACAGAGTATGTAGGGGCATATTATCAATGGCCAGAGATAATAATCGCTGGCCGTGCTTAGCGATAATTTTGTTATCGCAGGCTATCTCTGGAATTTATCGCCCTGGTAGCGCGTTATTAACAATGTGTTTCTCCAGGGGGACAAAAAATTCAAGAGATACCCAGGTTATCGCCGCTTTGCAGGGAATATCGCTGGTTTTTCAGCGATGTTCCCTGCAAAACGGCGATAACCTTGCTGATACGACCACAGTGTCGTATCAGCATAATCCACCCCAATGTTAGGAATAGGTAAGTCTGCATATTACCAGACGTTAGTGTTTTGAGAAAACAGCGGTTTTCTCCAAAAACTAACGTGTGCTAAAATGCTGGGGCAGCCTTGTAAATATCACGATGTGAACATCAGCGAAATTTGCAAGGTAGTTCATCCGGGGTCCGCCCAGTGACACCCACTTTGCATCTCATTAGAGATGCAAAGGGAGGCATTGGGAAAAAGGGTGCTAACATGCGATTATGCATGTTAGCACCCTCTTGTAAATAGGGGAATAGTTTTATCTCCGCTTTTTGGCTTTTTAACCCCTCCCATGCTCATGACGGAGCCGCTCCGTAATGAGCATCGGCTGAGCTGTGCTCATGATGGAGCGGTTCCGTCATGCCCCTGCCGCCGCGCCTGCACGGCGCGTTCTATTGAGCGGCCGGGACCATGACGGAACCGCTCCTTCACGAGCACAGCTCAACCGCGGCTCGTGACAGAGCGGCTCTGTCACGAGCATGCGAGCGCCACTCGGCCCCCCCGCCCCCCTTGCGCTGAGGCGGAATTGCCGCTGCAGCAAAGGGGTTAAGCCAAAAAAGCGGAGATGAAGCTCTTGTAAATATGCCCCGTTATTCCTTATAAAACATGGTTACACCACCACCCTTCCCTTAGCGTGCTTAAATCCTAAGGGTCAGATTTACAAGCCCCCTGCACCACCAGTACGTCATGGAGGGGGCTCCTCCATATTTACAAGGACAGGAAAAGCTACCTTGCGTGACTTTTCCTCTCCTTGCAAATACGGCCCCTTCACATGCCGCACTTTGCGTTGAAGAGGCATTCCATAGGTTTTGCTGTGGGTGTTCCCATGCAACACCCATGGAACAAGACCCATCTCGAGATTTACGATAAATCGTACATCTGGAAATGCGTCAGAATGCTACGCCACCCTAGAGGTGGCGTAGGGAGGTGCAATGAGGAGAAATTATTTCATTTCTGCTTGTTTTTTCTTCTTTCAATGCGTGCTGCATTCTGCAGCACGCATTGAACGGGGAAAATGCCTGTAGTGATTGTTTTTGTGCAGGAAGGTGCCCCTTCCTGCACAAAAACAATCTCCCCATGGTGCGAGGGTGCCTGCGCCAACGCATGGCTGCAGTTTGTGCGTCAGTGCAGGGGGAAGCATGAAGATGCAACATGTTATTGTAAATATGTCGCATTCCTGTGCTTCGGAAGTGCTGTAGCATTGCGCAGCCAAAGGGCTTGCAATGCCATGCTGCGGCACTTCCTCGTAGATCTGCCCCTGAGAGTCTTGCAGTTTCATGTGAAAGAGATTATATAGCTTTAGACAATAAAAGCTAAATCTGTAGTGGGAAGCTAAGCACACCAAAAGGCAGTAAGCAATTTGTTGCTGAAAGTTATTAGAATCAGTTTATCATAAGTCAGATATTCAAACGCTATACCTCCGATTTTGTAGAAACATGTAGAGAAATTATTTCTTTCCTATAATGACCTAAAGTGAGGCAAAAATAAAAATGTTACCGTAAACATCTCGGTTCTGCTGATTACAGTTCAGTTTTAGAAAATCAGATCAGATGAAGGAAAAGCATGTTCTCCTTTGCATAAACTGCAGATGTAATTATGCTCTGTGGCCATGCTTTCTAGTTGTCAGCTGGCACTGACCGCAGGCATTATGACATCACAACTCAGCTGTAATAACTTATTACAGTTCAACTACTAAAGTAATTTTTTTAAGTATTATTGAAAAATAAACCGTTCTAAGCAGGATTTCAAAAAGTCAGTTCAGTCAATAATTCCCTGAATTAACACAGAATCTTGCTGCCATCTAGTGGCAAATGTTCAATAAGTCAACACTGAAGACAGAAGCATAAAACCTGTTTCACCAAAGTGCACTGAAGGCCAGCAAAGGGGGTTATTGCAGACGCGCCAACACCCTGATTCCACCTTTCCGCTGGAAGAAATCTGCTTAAGTGTTCAAGTAGCAACAGCAGATTGGAGATCCATGCTGCTCCTCTGAATGGAAACTTCCTGAGCTGAAGACGTGTGTGTCCAGGCTGCGCCTGGCTCCAAAGATGATTTCATTGTGGGCTGGGCTGGCAGAGTCTGGGCACGCCACACAGCCCCTCCACTGCCTCATTTATTGACTTTCAGGGGCTTGACCTAAATGCAAAGTTCAGAAACTGGCCTAAATGCAAAGAAGTTCAGAAACCTGTGTGTGTCACTGCACCAGCCCAAGACCAAATTATAAATATACATGTGGCTGTTGTGGCACATCAACACAAACAGTAAGCATAAGTAATGTTTGGGGGAGGGGTAGAGAAAAATATAGGCTGGCCTGGCCCCGCTGGGCCCCCCCTGTAGCTACGTCCCTGAAAACACACACTGTACCAGAGTGTGTCACACGATATCGGCTGCCTCCACACGGCCTCCTAGCGCTGAGCCGATATCACTTGGTGGTTCAAAGGGGGGCTGACACCCCTGGATAGAGTCGGTTTCCAGCTGTTTGAAGCCTCTGCACAGTATACGTACATTTCAGGGTGTGAAAACACCCCTAGAAATGAGTGGCAGACTGAGAAGCATTAGTTTGTTTTGGGGGGGGGGGGGGGGTAGAAGTGCCTCACAAACAGTGCTTGGCCTGAACCCCCACCCCTCTAGCTGCCCCTTCCCCCCTCATTAACACACTGAAACAATATGAGAAGTAGGCAGGTCTGATGTAGAACATTCTTTAATGCAAAGAAGGGAACTTTCTGTGATGGTTTCTTGGAATAGAGGGGTCACGGAAAGTTTGCCAGAGAATGAAAATTGCCCTAAATCGACGGCTCATTGGCTACGCCAAAGCTATAGTTTGAGATGGGAAATAGTCTGGTTTCTGACAGCAGAGGCTGAGCTCAGCTCCACGATCACTCTCATTTGCTTCTCTGGAGCATGGCCCATGTACTACTTTCTTGCCCCGTGTCCTTCCACAGATCCTGCTTTCAGAGTTTTTTTTTCTTTTAGTTATCTCAGTCCATAAGAGTGCATGTGTTTGCAGATCGACAAACCTTTGTTGTTGCTTGCACACACCCCTCTTGACCTTTGCTCCCTCCCACATTGTTGCTTGCCCCTCCCTACTGCCCCCTCCAGTGTTGTTGTTGCTTTTCTCATCGCCCCAACACGCACCCGCATGGGTTTTGCGGGTACAGCATGGCTAAAAGACTTTGATAATAGCCGATAGCTCTTGCATAGGTGAGTTATATTGGCTTTGTCAATGCTTTTTGTCTACTCTCACCCACCTTGTTTGGGTGGATCAATGCACCAGAATGTGGAAGCTTGGTGAGGTTTGATATGCTGATCACAGGACTGGAACCAGTGGTGTAATAAAGTTTAAGGCCCCCCCCCCTGCAATGTACACAGAGAGGCCCCTGCTCCGGATTTCATCCGGAGCGCTCAGACCTAAGTACTGTACTGAGGGGGCCCCCCCAGCACCGCGGGGGATGCGGTGGCCTGTGTTACTCCCCTGACTGGAACGGCACCCTATGGTCTTCGTAGGGTCGGCATATGGTCGAAGTGGGGTTCCAGGATGTGTGGGGATTTATAGTATTGGGTTTTCCAGGGCACAGTGAGCCTTATCTGCCCTTTGTTCTCAGAGGGTTACAATGGTGTCTGTTTTCTCAGCATCACTTCCAGTGGGGCTTGTAGAGTGGAGCAAGATGGACAGCAGCCTGTATCGATCACACTAGTCACATTGCCTAGCCCTGGGGATACGAAAGACATAGACCTGGTGGCTCTGTCCTGGAAGACAAGGACCATGGCTCCGAAGGCTATGATGGACATCATAGGTAGCAAGACGAGGAGAAAGGCCAGGGTTAGGGAGATGAGGAACACATGCACAGGGACGTCTAGGGAAAGGGGATGCCGACCACAGAGAACCAGTACCAGAAGGACCAGAAGTCAGGGGAACAGGGCTCTGTGGACGAGGATGACAAGGAAAATGCAAACCAGGGAGACCAGGGACATGATGAGTAGCAGCGCCCAGAGGACATGTCCAGTGGGACCAGGATGAAGTGGACTAGGAGCATGAGAAGGACCAGGAGGACCAACTAACCAAAAGAGCAAAGACTAAGATGACAATGACCATCACTACCCTGATGGCCAGGACTACCAGGCAGAACCATCCGAAGGATCAGGAAGACGAGGACCAGCAATAATAAACCAAGATGACCAGGATGACAAGAAGGAATAACTGACATGAGAGAAGGATGGCCAGGAGATGGAGGTCCTTAGCAGGATCAAAGCCAGAAGGACCAAAAGGGCCAGTAGGCCACATGCCTCAGTTACAGAGGCCACGCCTCTTGCACATGGCTCTTAGTTAAGCTTCATGACTAAGATCCCTTGAGTGGCCCCGGCCTTTCTCAGCCTCCTCACAGCAGAGCCCTGAATACAAACAAGCTGTGACTGAGGACCAGTAGAGATGATTGAAAAGCTCTGAGGCATAGTTGCCAAGTGTTTCACATGCTTATATATGACATTTCCATATTGTGAGTGTGCTTTCATTGCCTTGAGTGTAATATTTTGAGTTACAGTTCACATAGTGGCTATAATTAGTTACATCATGTAAAGAGACATATTCCAGAAATTATCACCTTCCATACAATGGGAGGATTTAGGCTGAACTCAAACATATTCTCAAACAGAAGGAATTTAAACCCAGCACGTTTTTAGGTCTTGCTACAGAGAGCCTTTAGCTGTCTATTGTTGAAGACCTATTGTGGAAACTACCAATTCTTGGGATTTGGGCCACTCCAGTGCATACCATTGAACCACATTCTTGTCAATCTCTTTTTTTTTGCTTGCTATTTGATGGCTTTCCTTCAGTTCCTTCTGTTTGTTCCTCCCCTGTAGAATAGCTAGATTTGTTTTACTGTCCATTGGATGGCTCATATCATTCCACTGCTTAAATTAAGTGAACTACTTTTTTATTTTTTGTTCAACACTGTTTACTTGCTCTCTTCCTCCGTGTGCTGATTCCCGTCTATAATCCATGGCCCCAACACACGCTAGTCCATCTGTTGCTTTTCCAGCCTCTCGCAGCCCCTTTCATTTTTTGGTCTCGCCTACCGGACAGCACAGGCTATCTGGTTGGAAAATACCCATTGTGGGCTTAGAAGACCTTACAGTGGACTTACAGCCTGCTCATTAGTTACTATTGGTTGTTGTTATTGTCACACTCAGTTGCTTGCTTCTTATGCAATGGTTTTACTTGTCCTTCTGGTACTTGTCCCTCCTGTGGAGCATAGCCTGTTTACCATCTGTTGAATTAGATGACTTGTATCCTTCCAATGCTCAATTTTAGAGAACTACTTTTTATTTATTTTTCATTATGCACTCCATGAAAGTGAGTACATTTCTTGCTCCTTCCCACCTGTGCTTCCCATCCTCCTAATATCTACGCCCTGTTCTCTGTATTTCTGGCTCCCTCATGGTGCAAGTTCTCACTTGTGTGATTCTCCCCCCACTGCACTCCCCCTTTCCGTGCTTCATGTTGCTTTCTCGCTCATGTGCTTCTCACCTACCAGGGGTTGCTCTCCTTGGTGTGCTGCTTTTTCAATACCCCCATCCATTCCCAATTCCTTTCCCTCACCTGCTTCTCCACTGTTTCCCCCCAACCATTTTTTTACGTATTTTTTTTCCGGTATGGAGACCAGTCGACAAAATGCTCATAAGGTCGAAGTTTGTACGTTTAGAGGTAGATTTAATAAACACTCATTGCGCGCAGCAGGGCAACTAAAGTTATTGCGCTGCGTTGCGTGAGAGGGAATGAGCAGAACAGGGTCATTCTACAAATATATGGCCCTCTAGTGCACAATCGGGCTGCCTAGCGCCAAACGTACACTTTTGCACAATAGTGCAATGGTGTCTGCATCACTTCAAGCATTGGTTTTGTACTTTCCAGTGCAAAATAATATGTCAAGACAAACTTTAAAAGTTTTTCCACTTTGGATTTGCACTGACTGTGCGGTACAGTGCAACATGCATGCAAAGTCAGAAAGTGTTTGGAGAAATTAAAGCATTTCTCCTTTTCAACACCTGCCTCAAAGAGGCATTCTTTTGTTTGTTAGTAGATATGGCTTTGCATCAAAACCTATAAGTGGTTGCATGGAAACGCCCAAGTATCACCAACGAAACATCCCATTGACATAAAGCAATACAAAGCAGAAGAAAGTGCTGCTATGCGTTACTTTAGGCAACTTTGCAGCACAAAACTTGTTTTGCTCTGGAAAGTAAATTCAAAATAAACATTTTGTTCCAGTTTCCTTCACTTTTGTGAAGAAAAGCGAGCACAAAATCTTAGTAACTCTGCTCCTAAATGTCTCTGAACTTTTGGTGCAAGGGCAGCTCCTGGATAGCAGGATTGCTTATAAAAATGATGAAGCAATTAAAATGTGTGCTTGATTGCCATAATTCTGAGGCTCACTCTAACAAGCATGGGAGAAAACTTTCCATTCTCTGATGCTCTTTCATAGGAATGGCAGCTGAATATGGCGAGAAGTAAAGAGGCCCTTGTGAGCTGCATCTTCTGTAATGAAGTAAGAAGGCAGCCGTCGGCTTCTGGGTTCTATGATATTTTGCATAAAAAGCAATGTTCAATATTATTTTTAACAAAACAGAAGCCTTGTATGAGCTGGTTATCTCGTTCTGTACAACACCATTGTTAAGAAAGGTATATACAGTACTGGTGTAGGGGCACAGCTGCTTACAGGGATGGGCTGTTAGAAAATATGGAGCTCCAACTTCAGGCACGATGCACAATAAGGTACGCGGGGAGGATTTACATGACTTTGCATATTAATATACAGTCATACAACTATGCTGTAAGACATTAATAACTTAGGGCCATATTATCAAGAACGACGATTACATTATTGCCGCTTTAGCGGCAGGAAACTGTCGCTAAAGCGGCGATAAGGGGTTTTATAATATGCCCTTGTGAATTCCCATAGAAGCCCAGGTTCTGGTGTGAAGGACATCAAACCTGGGCTTCTATTGGAATTCTCTACGGCATATTATCAAGCCCCTTATCGCCGTTTTAGCAGCAGTTTCCTGCCGCTAAAGCGGCGATAATGTTATCACCGTTCTTAATAATATGGCCCTTAGAGCTCAGATTAACGGGTTAAGGATGTGTGATGAATTGTCATGTGCTTATCTAGGTTCCTGATCGATACTGTGACCTTATGCCCCTATTCGGCTATAAAGCCCTTTGTTCCCTATATTGGCATAACCGTTCAAGTACGATTTTCTGTAAAGTCATCTCTGGCCTCACACGAGCAGAGCCACAGAGCCACATTCCAGCATGACTCTCTGCTACTTCCTTTGCGACCAATTAGTGCAATGACAGAGCAGCAGTCACTATCTGATATTCCTAGATAACACTCCGAGTTCTTCAACAAGATAAAAACTTAGCAAACCTGGAAATCCCCGCTTGCTATGTTTTGATTAGTAATAGAACTCTAATGAGCAACTGATAGCTGCCACTTCCTAGTGACATCTTTAATTGACGTCTTATGTCCAGCAAACTTGCGTCAAACCCGGCACCTGTCAGGTATAAATATTACCAACGTTGCCTTAAGCAATGAGCGAACATGTTGCTGATGCCAGCTGCCTGCATGACCCCGTGTTGGTAAAAACTAGCACTCTGTCGCTGCAGCCTGCTATCCTGTGGTGGTGAAGCTACTGATTACCATTATCGCCGCTACAGCGCGACCTATGGTGCAGTACGCTTGAGGAGCCGTGCAGCCGTCCTCTGCGAAGACATCCAGCCCAGCTGCCCGCGGACGCTGTCACCCCTCCTTCCTCCAGACGCGCTGAGAGAAGCCGCTGCCTTTCTCGTGCAGAGAAATCCAGTCCCGGCGCTTCCAGTTTACCCTCGCAGGTGACTGGGATATCGAGAGAGACCCCTGAAGGAGATACCAATCCTCCATCATTCTATTCAGAGGTATGGTGTTGACTAAACCCTTAGAAGAGAATTCTTGAAACAAACCTTGGCAAAACCAACTTAACTTAAGCTACTTACTTACTCCCCCTTCTCACGTGTTAGGCCTAGGTCAGGCACACTGGGGTAGGCTTAGTTAGAAGCACCAGTTGAGTATGTTAGCCTAATGTATATATGACTGTATAAATGTTTTATTACTTTTAAACCATTGTATGGCTAAGAAACCATATCAATGCTTTTACAGTTCTATTTCGCTATTCTTATCTTACTGTACGTACTTTTCATAATAACAGTTATTGCAATTGTGGCAATACATTTCTCTTGTACGAGAAGAAAGACTGTTCAATAAATGTTAACCTTTATTGATACACGCCCGTCTCTCTATTCTCTACATACTGTGAAAGTAAACTGCACTAGACTGACTGAGTGAAATCTATGTCTATTGTTTCACACGACCCTAGAGATCGACTCTTGATCTGAGGAGCAAAGTTGTCATGTTGCACGGTTGTTGGAAAGCTGAATCCCTTCTTGTCTGTGCCAAGGAAGCTGATCACTTCCTATGCAGAGAAGAAAGTTTCCAGTGACCTCTGAGCTAGTTGGTAACACAACCCAATTAAGTTTAGCATAGTCAGTGGAGGCCTGGAATATAGCCAGTTCCACGTCGATACTACTGTTTATGTTATTCCAATGCGCAGGGCCTAGTGGGAAACTAGGAACTACACTACATGGCGCCCTAACGTTTGGTAAGGCGATAAACTAACGTAAGACTTGTAGAGTAACTCAGTCGTGCATATTTCACACCCCTTTCTCCCGTAAATACTCCAATAGACGTCTGGAGTGGGTGAAAGGTTAAAATCCGCCCGACCTTAGTAGGAAGAGATTCCTATGTAAAGCTCTGGTTTATTCAACGTTGAAGGATACAGTGTTCCAAAATATTGTGCATCTAATCTTTGTCTCCTTGGAGACCTACTCTGCAAAAACTGCATTTATACAATGTCAGTAGAAAACAACGGCACCACTGGGGCCGCAGTAGATGCGACTCAGCAAGGTCCCGAATACACAGACCCGGATGCTATTATCATCCCGGTCCACTTAAGAAGATCTATAACTTTAAAACTTATAGAACATGGACTGACACCTCAAGGTGGTACAGTAATTTTCGTGATAGAGGCTCACGAGTATCGGCAGACAGAGGTATTCTATTCATGGATAAACTTTCCAGCGGTAAACGCTATAACACAAGAGTTTCACTATTACAAAATAGAGGAACCTCCGGATGAGTACGCCCCTTTCGAGGAGGTTGAAATTCCACTTAAATTTCAAGAGCACCTGCTCTGGTTTAATGGCGCCCTAAAACACAATGATCACATAACTAGGCTCGGTCCACTAGGTAGACCAGGAGCCACGTGGCCGGTTCTAGCCAGCTACACACCACATCCTGACATTATAAAAATGTCTAGAGAAGAGCTGTTAGCACAGCTAAACACATTAATAAAAATACATAGGCAATTAGTCCAATATGTAATACGGACTGCAACAGTCCAGCCAGCTGTTAATTCACACCAGCTGACCCCTCATCAGGGGAACACAAATAAAATTACACCACAGAACATACAGTCATGTCTTGGTAAAACACCCGTAAAACGGGAACAAATTCCTTTCTGGTTAGCCCAGAAAATCACTCAAATAGAGGCAGTATTTCCTGATACTACCCCTATTGAGAAACACAGAATCTTGACCATCTGTCTTCCTATGGGAATCGCACCACACGTGGAGGACTGCGACACTTGGGGTACAGTCTTTGCTTCCATTTACACAAAAACACACGGTGTTCCGTCTATGGCGGTAATACCAGAAGTGCTAAAACAGATTCAAAATGAATTCGGTCCAGAGCCCGCTTTAAATCTAGGTATGAAATTACTGAAAGATTTCAAGCAGGTCACGGCTATATTATTAGCCAACATAAAGGGAGAAGCAGCATCTGTGGCGATTCGCCAGAAGTTGAGGGAAACAGATATAAAAGATCCTGTTGAGCTTGCAAAAATCATAGAAAAATGCTATGAAGAATTAGGTAGAGACAGCTTGGGTGGGAAACCAGTTAAGCCCCAACTGCTCGAAAATCCAGAAAAATTATTTATTAAAAATAATTCAAACACTCCTAAAAAGAGCTGGGATGGAAATAAACAATCCACTCCCAAGGAAAAAGTTTTCCAGTCCAGAGGAAGGTCTCCTCGACGGAGGGAAAGAACTCCGACTCGAGAACGCCAGTCTCCCCAACGGGAGCCCTCTGAGAAAAGATATAACCTTAGAAATAGGGATAATATAAAAAGACCTGATAGATATCAAAGTATTGATACACGTCCCTCTCGATCTCTTCCACAGAATTCGGAAAGAAGAGGACGGTCAGACCCAGGAGAGCACACCAAGTCCAAAGACAAGGAACCTGCTCAGAGTAAAAAATCTCAATTTCAGAAAAAGAAGGTAGCCAGTATTAGAGTAATCAACCATGCCGAGAATACTGAGGACACAGTTGAAAAACGGGGAGTGGGCATTGACAATGTTGGACAGTGCAGCAGAAATCAGTATAGCGCGCAAGATCTTGATGAATCATCTGGAGACAGTGGACACGAATGAATACATTCAGGTTGAAACTGCCGACGCCAGGCTTAGCGAGCCCCATAAAATATACGAAATAACATTGCGTATGGAGGGTGATAAGACTAGGAAAATTAAGGGTCTATTTTGGGATAAGCTCTCAAAAGGCTATGATATTCTGTTAGCTGAAAAAGATTGGCCCCCAGAGTTTGTCAGGGAGTGCCCTCGTGGCGAAGAGGTAATTATGCCTGCCTTCTCGAATCACATACCGATTCACAAAAAATACACATATGCAAGGAAATGGGCTGTAGCCCAGGCACCTGCATTGTATAAAAATCACGTAGGATGGGATGAGGATTCTACGCCTCACAAAATCCAACTAAAAAGTGAACCAACTGCCCAACGGCAGTATCCCATAAAGCAAGAAGCTAAAAAACAGGTCAGGGAGATCTTAGATCAACTTGAGTACCAGGGGGTGATTGAAACATGCACCTCTCAAATGAACAATCCTTTGTTTCCTGTCTCCAAGCCAGACAATTCATATCGTCTAGTTTTGGACTACAGACACCTTAATACATGTTGCAAAACTTTTGCAGTACAAAACTCGCATAGTGCAGCCCTAATGAATAACATAGTTAGGAAAAAATACAAAACGACATTAGACATTTCTAATGGTTTCTTTTGTCAAAACATTGCACCAGAAAGCAGATACTTGACCGCTTTCTCCGCATTTGGGTCGCAGAAAAAATTCTGTCGACTCCCACAGGGGTTCAAGAACAGCCCAGGACTATTCTCAGCTAGGGTAACAGAGTTACTACAAATCTATGATGATGAAGCATTATCTTACGTAGATGATATTTATCTCACAGACGACGACTTGGATACTCACTTGAAAAGGGTGAACACCATTATACTTGGGTTCGCAGCAGAGGGTTACAAATTTAACTTTAAAAAGTCCCGAATTGCCCATCTGACAGTACTATTTTTAGGGTACGAATTATCAAGTGAAGGGAAAAGCCTAGCGGACAACTTCTTAGAGAAGTGCGCTGTACTCCAAGCTCCAAAAACGCTGAAGAATTTACAATCCATACTAGGTTTTCTGAATTTCGGAAGAACTTACATCCTAAATTACGCAGAGAGGGTTAAACCTCTCTACGAACTAATTAAACCTGATTTAAAACAAATCAATTGGACTCAAAAACACACAGAAATTTTGAGATCACTGCAAACAAACATGTTAGCAAAAACAAAATTAGATACACGTGACAACACGATCGATCTTGTAATCCGAGTCATCCCAGGAAGATGCGGATTCACGTACCTAACCTCTAATGAGGGAGAAAAGGTACCAATTTCAATTAAATCTCACTTGTACACACAAGCAGAAAAAACATTCAGTCGCACAGAAAAAACTGTGAACGCAGTGCAAATCGCATTAACAAATGAAAGAGAACTAGCACACGGCAAACGGATTAATATCCTTACAGCAGAATCCGCCTTCGAGGCGCTATTCAGCCCAGTAAACCTGCCTACAGTGTCACTGGATCCAAAATGGATACAGTGCATAGATTCTCTAGGAGCGGAAGATGTAAAATACTATTTCGCCCCGCAATTTGAAGAACTGAATGATTTAGAATATGAAGAAGAATATCCTCTGCCAATCGAAATCCTGCCTCTCCCACAATACGCATGTATAATCTATATAGATAGCTTTGTACAGCATTTCAACGTAGAGAGAAAATCCTACGATGCAGCATGTGCGATCATTAAAGGTCGTTGGCTGTGCGGTAAATTCAGACCGAAAGTAACAAAAACTGAATCTGTAAGAAACTGTTCGGTTCAGAGAACTGAAATCAGATCTTTAAAGATGGCGCTCGAAAATGCAGAACGCGAATTCCCCACACTTATAGTGTGCGATTCTCATTTTTGCGTCAATTCTTACAATAACAAACTGCAGAGTTGGATCGAAAACGATTACAAAGATGACACAGGTGCCACAATAAAGCATAAATTGCTTTGGGAACAAGTAGCTCTTTTACACAAAGAACTACAAAAGACTCACGTGATTCACGCACAGAGTCTTCAGCGTGATGGCGTTCACGTTGCAGGGAATTCATTGGCTAATACAGCCACCACGGAAGCAACTAAACCGGCTTCCGTAGCCACAGAAAAGCGTACAGATAAGTATATAGACGGGGAAACCATGCTAGCAGTAAAAACGACCGTAAAAGGCGACTGTGCAGCACTACCCGTAAACTATCCACTCAATTATGCATACATAATCGATGCAAACTCCGTTCCTTTTGCTCGAATCCCTGGAGTGGGGGATAGAGTAATTCCAAACACGAACAGGAGAATATTTTTAATAGCAGACGCACACATGGGTTTGGGTCTAAGGCACAGAGAGATCAAGGAATCACTGACTGAATTACAATCAGTATTCTGGTGGCCGGGAATGAGTGTAGAACACCAAATATATGCAAACAACTGTGAAAACTGTAATAGGGATCGCAGTAAGGAACCTTGCTACCGGCTACCAATCAGAAAGAGCGTAACGCTGCCTACACCCCATCCTGCGTCCTATTAACGTTCAAGACGAAATGCACTTAAAAAATGAGGCCACCAGCACTCGGCTGACGCCAGAACGGTTATAAAAGATTAGCGAGTCCATATCGGCACATACGCAATTACCACGTTCCATTCTGACCAGGGTCCTGCTTTCAGCTCTCGGGCTTATAGGGAGGGCCATGGCTAGCGTGGGAATTGGGTTGCGGTATTCTTGTCCGTCGCACAAGTGTGGTAGAAAGAAAAAGCCGGGATATAAAGCAATCTATAACAGCGAAGGTATTAGGTTCAGGCGCTGGGTGGGTCAAACATTTAATAAGTGTCCAGACTAGTCTTAACAACATGCCAAGAAATTCTCTAAAAGGTTTCAGCCCATACGAACTATTGTTCGGAATAAGAATGCGCGTTCAGGACCTCGATAGTCAGATGTCAGTGGTACAAGCAGAAACAAAGCAGTTTGAAGTAAAAGACCGTTTGGCTGTTTTACAGGAACTGAATGAAACAAGAAAATCATTAAGCAACATAAAGTTAAAGCAACAGCCAAGTACCACTGACGAGGCACCACCCGCAACAGCCCCAGCAAGGCCTGTCTGGATTCCAAAGATTGGGGATCTAGTCAGAGAAAAGATCGCGGTTAAGAAGGAATTTGGGCCTTCTTACAGAAAAGCAGTACCTGTCTTAGCAGTTACCGGAACAAGATCAGTTGTGCTACCGCCCCTTGCTGGTAAAAAGGAGAACAGAATCGTGTCTATCGATCTGGTAAAACCACAAGCATGTGGCCTATAATCAACAGTAGGCCCAGTGGACTCCCAAGAAACAACAGAATACCCAAACTTGCAACAATCCAAGAGGTTCAAACTGAAAGACTCATCACATTCGATCAGCCTGCAGTGCACAATGAAGGACTATGCAATACAGCCATGGAACTCGTGCCTCTTGAAACACAGATTGAAACAGTTCGTCAAGAAACAGCACCAGTCTACAATAATGTGGCATCAGAAAGTGCTACCGAGAGACAGATTGAAAGAACAATCCCATCAATTGACAGAACTGCCTCTGGTTATTTCATCAACTTCGACAACTTCTCTGAAGATGAAAACGATTCCGAAGTGATGCCAGAAACAAAAAAGTCTTTTAAAGAAAAAGCAACGGAACTCTTTCATCAACTGAAGGAAATCTACCTCATTTCCCCTTGGCTAGAGTTCTGGTTCGGTCTAGGTGTATTTTTCCTCCTGCTTTGGCTCATCATGGTACTATGTTTGGGAAAATTCATTGAAGGAAAATATATTACAATGGACACAGCAAGTCAGAACATCAACCTAGTCCTGAAACCTCACAGATCATCCCACGTGAAGAAAAGAGAACTGTCAACAGTAAATGTCACAGCAATTCCAATACCTGGTGGGGTAGTATGGGAGAAAACAGACTATGAGATCTATGGTCCGGTCGAAATCCTGAAGTATCCTCATCAACTAAAGGTTTCCTTAAGTGACTTTGTTACACCAAGTACATTCTCTGATGATTGGGACTTTAACAGTATTAATGACATGATGTCTGATTTAGTAATGTCAGCTAGATTCACAGATCATGATTATTTACAAGGTTCATCTAGTTATGAGCAGTTATTCTGTTACACCCACTATGGGGATCATTACTTGCATAAATCTGCACAGCCTAGAAATGTTTTTATGTATAATCAATGGGAACATTGTTCTACACCACCTAAAAGCAGTTCTAAAGCATTTTTTGAGAAATTCAAATATTTTTCAGGGTTTAACACCAGTGATGCAGAAACGTTTTATTATAAACTGTTAGATAAAACAGGAATGAAAACAATGCTGACAAATTCTAAATTGATATATTCAGAAGCATTTTATGACAAAATGATGACATTTGGTTTTGATTATTGGAAAACTAATATTGAAACGAAAACAATTTGGGGTACAAAAGATTGGCAGGTGCAAGGCATTGAAGCACTATTTAGAACCTGCATGATACCAGAACAAATGTTATTTTTAAATGACACTGTACACCAAACATCTTGTCTTGGCCTAGCCAAGAACAAAGAAATGAAAACACCGTCTATACCAAAGCCAATAGCTGAGAATGCAACTGCAGATAATGAATTAGACGTGTCACACATTTTACATTTCAACAGAACACATCCTGATTGGAAAAAGTGGTTAATCTGGCCTACAGACACAAATAGCTGTCAAGATAGGTTCCTGAATAAAACACAGGGTTTAAAAATGACCAGATTAGACTCAAGATATTCCCAGAGACAACATCCAGGAATTATAACTACATACAGTGTAGGCAAACTCTGCCTAGAATGGCTAACTACATCCACACTGGCTGAAATTAAGCAACACTTGTCTTTATTAAAAGATGGTGCTGATTTGCGCGATTTCATTCTTGGACCACGCAAACAGCGTCAAAAGCGTTTCATAGCGACCAGCATCTATGCTGCTTACAACGAGGCTTGGAAAGTAAAGCAAATTGAAACTGCTGAAAAGATACGAGAAATTGATCGTATTAATTTGGAAAAATCACTTTCTGTGGTAGACAATGGGTTAATGACTCTGTCTTCCAGAATATATTCTTTGGACAATATTGTATCATCTGCCTTTGATGTGATAGACAGAGATTTGCTAATGTTACAACATGGCCAGTCTCAATTACGCTCTATTATAGAATTAGGCTGGACGCTGCAAAATCTTCGTTCAGGCTATGTGCCTTGGCGTTTGATAAACACAACGTCATTATTTTCCATTTTTAACCTTACTGATAAACAGATCAGTTTGGCACAGAAAGGAGCAGACTATACAATCTTGAGCATCGAGAAACTCGAGAGATTATCATTGACAATGTCAGAGAGCCCTGCCATTGAATGGATAATACACGGAATTATCACAATTCCGATAACAACTTTCCGCTTTAAAAAGTGCCTTGAATACATACCTGCTGGCCAATATGAACAATTGGGTAAGGGATATGTTAAATCCGAATGGAAATTACCATACACTCATTCTTGCTATAGTGACAGCGACAAAAATGTATTTCTTAGTGGTGACAACTGTAAACACTCACTAAGCGGTATACTTTTGTGTCAGGGTATTAATTTACACGGAGCATGTGATGGAAATTCAAACAACCTTTCATGCCACCAGCTAGTCACACCTGCAACTCAGATAGAGCCCTTCTTTATGCAACTCGCAAACGGGAGTTACATTCTAAGAACGGATCACAGGTGCTGTGGCCTCGCGCCCGGACTAAGTTATCTAGTACAAGTAACGTCCATGGTCAAATGTTGTATGCAAGCATTGTTTCCGAGCGGGCCTCCAGACATAGTGACTCCCCTCTGGCCTCGTCTGAATCTCTATTCTATACGAATTGATACATTAAGCAAAATGAAATCTGTGCTTTTACAGACAACAGTGCCTATAACGTCATCTAAAGAGACGTATGATCTTCTAGTCGCAAGGACGGCTACTGAGGTCCATGACCTTTTATCAACAAATTGCCCCGTGCATTTCGTACAAATGCTCGAGCAACTCTTTAACATGTCTAGTGCCACGAGCATCCCAGGCATATTTAAGACAGTCTTTACGGGACTGCTAACACCCTTCCAGGCAATTTTGGGAATCTTTCCTAATTTTGTGCACTCCATCTTTGGTGGTATTCCACTATTTTTTGGACTCATCGCAGGGATTCTATTTTTGACCATCCTGCTACGTTATGGCAAACCTCGGCTCAGACATAGCTCCCATGGGAATGGAAGAAACAATCCTAGCAATGCGCTACAGGGACAGGATAACTAACGTCCTCGGATTGGCCAGGCTGAGAGATCTAAACATGACCTGGTTCCTTTCATTCAGACCGATATGGCAAAATTGCATTTTACCTGTGCTACGGTGTATGCTTTGCGGCGAGGAATGCGTGTTGGACATCTGTCTTTCACTTCCATCAGCAGTACCAATGGACGTCGATACTTTGCTAAGTCCAATAACGGCTCACGCATTGTGTTGTCCCCAGCGGCTACCAATCCTGATGACGGCATTCGTGGAGACTCCTGTACTACAGCCAAGTGGTAACAGTGGAGCGAGTGACAAAAGCAACATCATCCAGGTACAACGTTCTGTGAGCATTGCTGATCCTGCCTTCGATGACAGCAATCATTCTCACACCTGCCAAGTTACAGCGCTATCTAATTTGGTTGAACTATCACCTGATTTTGTAGACCAATTCTTTGCGAGCCTGTCTGATACGATGTTCTCACCCATAGAGAAACAATAACTTTTGAGAAGCTTTCCGACACACGGCGTTCCCATGAACTCTGAATTCGGCCTTCAGTTTTGATCAACAAAAAAACTGCCAGGAGCTTTGGTAAACTGATTTTTCTTTGAATTGGACAATTTTTTTAATATTGACCCTTTCCTTTTGGCACGAACAATTCTTTGCTTAACGTAAAAACTATTCTTAGAGAACAGAAGCTTCACACTTCTATTTCTAAACACATCTAGAGACATAACAACATTACACCAGCCTCTAGCACACATTATTACAATGCATTTTTATGTGATGATTTATCTCGCATTTCTTCTGTCAGAGATACTTCATGTGTAATTCTTTATGCATAATCGTTCATTGATTTTATATGCAATAATTTTTGAATGATTACTATGCTTTTAAAAAAAACGTACAGTACCTAAATTCCATGTATTACAAGTACGCCTATTTCGAATGCATTTATGTATTTTGGGGTGGGCTATGTTACACAATGTTACACATGCATCTAATTGCTTAGTTTTAGTAATTTTGATGGACATGAATTCGTGGAGTGGGTGTCATGTGCTTATCTAGGTTCCTGATCGATACTGTGACCTTATGCCCCTATTCGGCTATAAAGCCCTTTGTTCCCTATATTGGCATAACCGTTCAAGTACGATTTTCTGTAAAGTCATCTCTGGCCTCACACGAGCAGAGCCACAGAGCCACATTCCAGCATGACTCTCTGCTACTTCCTTTGCGACCAATTAGTGCAATGACAGAGCAGCAGTCACTATCTGATATTCCTAGATAACACTCCGAGTTCTTCAACAAGATAAAAACTTAGCAAACCTGGAAATCCCCGCTTGCTATGTTTTGATTAGTAATAGAACTCTAATGAGCAACTGATAGCTGCCACTTCCTAGTGACATCTTTAATTGACGTCTTATGTCCAGCAAACTTGCGTCAAACCCGGCACCTGTCAGGTATAAATATTACCAACGTTGCCTTAAGCAATGAGCGAACATGTTGCTGATGCCAGCTGCCTGCATGACCCCGTGTTGGTAAAAACTAGCACTCTGTCGCTGCAGCCTGCTATCCTGTGGTGGTGAAGCTACTGATTACCATTATCGCCGCTACAGCGCGACCTATGGTGCAGTACGCTTGAGGAGCCGTGCAGCCGTCCTCTGCGAAGACATCCAGCCCAGCTGCCCGCGGACGCTGTCACCCCTCCTTCCTCCAGACGCGCTGAGAGAAGCCGCTGCCTTTCTCGTGCAGAGAAATCCAGTCCCGGCGCTTCCAGTTTACCCTCGCAGGTGACTGGGATATCGAGAGAGACCCCTGAAGGAGATACCAATCCTCCATCATTCTATTCAGAGGTATGGTGTTGACTAAACCCTTAGAAGAGAATTCTTGAAACAAACCTTGGCAAAACCAACTTAACTTAAGCTACTTACTTACTCCCCCTTCTCACGTGTTAGGCCTAGGTCAGGCACACTGGGGTAGGCTTAGTTAGAAGCACCAGTTGAGTATGTTAGCCTAATGTATATATGACTGTATAAATGTTTTATTACTTTTAAACCATTGTATGGCTAAGAAACCATATCAATGCTTTTACAGTTCTATTTCGCTATTCTTATCTTACTGTACGTACTTTTCATAATAACAGTTATTGCAATTGTGGCAATACATTTCTCTTGTACGAGAAGAAAGACTGTTCAATAAATGTTAACCTTTATTGATACACGCCCGTCTCTCTATTCTCTACATACTGTGAAAGTAAACTGCACTAGACTGACTGAGTGAAATCTATGTCTATTGTTTCACACGACCCTAGAGATCGACTCTTGATCTGAGGAGCAAAGTTGTCATGTTGCACGGTTGTTGGAAAGCTGAATCCCTTCTTGTCTGTGCCAAGGAAGCTGATCACTTCCTATGCAGAGAAGAAAGTTTCCAGTGACCTCTGAGCTAGTTGGTAACACAACCCAATTAAGTTTAGCATAGTCAGTGGAGGCCTGGAATATAGCCAGTTCCACGTCGATACTACTGTTTATGTTATTCCAATGCGCAGGGCCTAGTGGGAAACTAGGAACTACACTACAGAATATGATTGGACTTCATCTAACCTTTGCCCTCACATTTATAACTGCCAGGTTTCTCAAAATATGCAAAATTGTTTTAATGCATGTGATTTTCAGCTTCAATGTCCAAAGGGGGTCCTTCAAACCCCCCTGTGTGTGTGATTGCTTGAAAAGAACAGCTTGAGGAAGCCTGTTTTCGAACTGGAAGTATAAAAAAAACTTCAAATGCACAAAAGATGATGGGAGGCTGCTTGCAATAAGTCAAACCCCTGGCAATCGCTGAGGATAACATTTCATTCCACGTTCTTTTGCCCATCATGCCTCCCCGGATTAGACCCAGCTATATGCAAATTATTCATGACCCTGCTCCAGTAAGAACAGTCCAGCCCAACATTCCAAGCCAGGTCCTCTCCGAGCCAGAAGACAAGAAACCCATAACCGGTGTCACCCCGACTGCAGGGCCGGACTGGCCGTCGCGGGCACCAGGCATTTTCTCTGGTGGGCCGCCAGGGTTAGGGGCCATTTTTGGGCACCTGGGGGCCGATTTTGGTACAGCTGCAATATTGGCCGGTGTAACAAAATCGTCCGAAACCGGCTGTGGCAAACAGCTTGGCCGTACCCCCAATACCCCAGGCGTAACTGCCGAGCACTTTGCCAGGGCCGGTTTTGGTTCCCAGCTGGAACTCTTCAGTCAGGAGTAGCCTGATTACAGTGGCACAGTAAGCAAGGGATCTACGACTGGAAATATTGTTTGCCACTTAGGGCTGCCCTGCAGCCCCTCTGTTGCTAACTGTGGTCTCCTAGGGGAACGCATGGGGCTTGTGGGAGATGGCTTCGCACCCAAAATCCTAACTTAAGTCTGTCTTAAGTCTGTCTTAAGTCTGTCTTAAGACAAACTTAAGACAAAATCCTAACTTCTGTGAATACCAAAAGTAGTACGTTTAGGATTTTGTCTTAAGTTAGTTCTGTGAATCGGGCTCCTTGAGGCTGCTTTGGTTTTATCTCCCGAGGTCTTAGCATGTTGCCTCAAACCACAGGGCTTCACATACAAAGCAGCATTTCCTGTGTTGTGGGAGGGGTGGGCTGCTGAATTCCATCTCTGCCAGAGATGCTCTTTCTTCCTTAGGCTCATAAATCAGCTGCAAGGGTTGCTGCAAAGCACCAATTGGCCTGGACACTTCCTTAACTACAGCGCAAGACAACTGTTATGTTCTTTAAATGTTTTGCAGATAGTCTTCTGTGTTCTTTTGTAAGGTTGATCACATGCACAATCATTTATAAATCTTATTCAAAATTTCCAGTGTGAATAATATTTGAATAGTAAACCGCGCTGTTTATAAAAAATGGAAATTTTGAATTTAAAATGTTCTGTTGTGAGATACCTTAAGATATATGCTTATTGTTCCTCCATGCTTTTTAAACAGTGCATTAGAAAAAAGAATTTGCAAAGCCAATAGCTTCTTACTGGAATTTTAAAGGCAAGAACTATTGGCTTTGGCAATGTTTTTTAGTATAGATATAAATGGCCGTGGGATGTTTATATACTAACCCTGTAGCTATGCTGTGTGCTTGGATGCAAGTCACTCAAATGTCTTCCTCTGGCATTGCTTACAGGCTGTGCACCCCGTGGCACTGTGGTAGCTTGTGTGGCAATGTGAGCTGTCTCAGCTTCAAACTGAATCGCCTTACAAAACTCCGAGTTATGTCAGTTAAAGGAACCAAAGGTACATGGATGCATAATACCACACAATGTGGTGAAGGGAGAAGCTGGGATTCAAACAGAGGTCTCCTGGTACCTGTAGTTACTACCAGTGGCACATAGGGTACACCCAGATGTGCAACGCCCATAGGGCTAAAGGGCCCCCACCGTGTGTCTCAGCACTGCTGCTGTGGGCTCAGCTGGGCAGTGTCTGGAGTCTTATCTCCGGCACGCCTGAGTTTTTCACACGTCTTTAAAAACTATTTGCATATTTACATACCTTTGTAAACTAGTTACCAATGCTTCGTTTTATTTTCTGGTTCCAGTACCCCCTAGACCCCCACTCTGCCTATTCCTTACATTTGTATTTTACATTTACTGCCGTAGTGTGAGAATGCATTTTATGAAATATAAAGTATGCTTGCCAAAAGAAATATGCCAGCCATGTGTTGTTTGAAGAGCCTGCAAAGACCTCTGCTTGACACTAAATAGGGTTATAAATAAAAAAGTATGTTTTCCTTTATAATGTCAGTAACAAAAAAAGGGGCGATATGGGCTATTTTTAACGGGGTCCAGCGCACTTGCCCAGATATAGTAAACAAAGAGAGGTATGCAGTTCCCCAGTGGGGGAGGCTGGAGGCTAGGGGAAGGGGGAGAGATGAACCAAAAAGTGGGCGAAGGCACACGTAAGGGGGGAATCTCCAATTTGGAACTAGAACCCTCACTCACCCAGCTAGCAGGTGTCATGCTTCATCATATAGGTTTGCTCCTAGTCGGGTCGGCGGTGCAATACCCGACGGGCACCCATAAAGGGGCTCTTTGGCGGAGATCTTTTGTTCCTGCCGTATGGTGCCGTGGCTGTGAGGGCCCTAGGGGAAGGTGAGGTGTAGATGTGGATTCTTTGGCCCATCATGTGGGTTGTGGTAAATAAATTAATACCCCATACGAAATTTCTATACATTAACAAGAAGCATATATCTAATGAGAGGCAGAGTCCGTGGCCTCCGTTTCAGAAGGGCTTTATTACATTCGCTGCAGCCAATGGAGAATCGGGTTCCATCACCACTAAGGTTCAGGAAGGATCGAAATATAACGTTTATTCACAGAGTACATCATTTATAGCACAAATGTACATTAACTTGCATGGAGAAGGTGGAGCAAGCGAAAGAGAGAGAGATAAGAACACATAGGCGTGAAAAAGGGCGTACATGTAGGCGTTCCCTTGGTGAGTCAAAAGTGTGTCATAGGTGGGTGGATACTTAGAGGGGTCTGAATGGCTTGGATGGGGTCATGGAAGGGGTCTGAATGTCCAGCTGGAACCTTTACCCTACTTGTGTGCGTAACAGACGTGTAGCAGACGTGTAGCTGGAGGAGACAGGAGGGGGTTGACTTTTGTGCTAGTAGAGGAGTCTTGGATGTTAGAACGACCTGTACCTCGAGTACTATCTAGTATCTTTAGTATCTTTAGTTTCGGAGAATATATTATCTAACTTAAAGGTCGCTCGGGCAAAGGCTATTCATCACGGAATGCTAGTATGGGCCTATATTTCTCCATGCATAGCATGGGGGCTGGGGCTTTCTATAGATGCGAGCTCTGTAAATCACTTGAATGGAGACAGGAAGGCTAGGCCCTATCTTCTGCAGCTGAATATGTTTATCCTTTTCATTAAGCAGGAATGCGTTTCTGTGGAGCAGAGCAGATAACTGTAGGCAAAATACTGTCTTGGCAGGCCAGACCGGGCACCTCTCGGCTGAGTAGGAAGTAAGGGAGAGGTCAGGAATGAATAACTAAACTGCATCTTTCAGAGCATTCAGGAGGCTGAATTCGGGTCCTAGCTCGACTAGGCCACAAAACGGGTGCATCTTATAAAGACGTTGGCAACATAGGCTTAAAAGCAGAATTATCGTTTCTAACATGGAAGGCCTAGTAACTGACATGTTAACGTTGGACGCAAATGCATATGCGTCTTCATTTCGGCCATAGAGGGAAAATGCATGGATGTCATGCACATACATTGAACGTTGGGGTACACGATAGGGGACATACTTGGCCATATAAAATTCAATTTTCCTCATTGTAGGTTCGAGGATCGCTGGGCCACATTGTAGACAGAGGCAACAACTGAACAGAATGAGCAGCGCTATTCCTATGAATGACAGTACTTTCCATCCCCATGCTGCTATTACATTCCAGAGCCAACCGGACCAAGTCCATGTGCCTGGGTTCTGATGTATCTCGTGAGCTATCTTATGTAGTCTGGTTATTGCTGCATACACGGAAGGCGCGTTATTTGGAATAAGCACGCAACAACTGGATCCGATGACTCTACAAGCTCCGCCCCTATCTGCCAGGATCACGTCAAGAACAAGGCGGTTCTGAAGAACGACAAGTCTCATAGCAGACTGCTCCTCCGTTAAGTTTGCTAAAGCAGATGCAGTCTCATTTATTACTGCTTCAAGGGTTCTTGTCAACCTATGTATTAATTTACTGTTTTGAATGGGACCTATGAAGAAAAAGAATCCTTTATTAAAATCTGTATATTGCTCCAAAGTTGTTTCAGTCTGATCGACAATTAGGGAATCTGTCTCCCTCTTAGTTCTAACGTGTACTAGTCGGGAATCTCGATGATAATGGGATGGTGCTAGAAAAACTGGTGGCAAAAGGAACGCTATATAACATGTTCCACCCCAGTCCAAAGGCAGACGAATATATGCTGTCTGACCACAAATGAAATAGGAATGGCGGGAGGCTTTGAAAGTAGACTTTCCTTTATCATTAAACTCGACTACTGTTTTACAATCACTGTGTCCTAAATGTACTGATCCCTGTTTTCTAATACATAATTCACCTTTTACGGGTAGAACTGATCTGAAGGGCGAACCTGTGTTATTCTCCGACTGGACATTTAAAATCATAAAGTTAAGGGAAGCATTTCCTTGTTCATATACCTCGTTTTCTAGATCTGTTCCTTTCCTTTGGGGAAGACCCTCTGTGTCTCGATAACATGCCTCATTCATTACTTTGTTCAAATCACCCCATACCCAATTGCTAGGGGAATCTGTAACCTTTTTGTCTAGTGAGGACATTAGAGCAAACCATGCTCCACATGAACCATTATGCGTAAACGGGAAAGGAAAGAGAGGCAAAACTCCCTTTGTTTTCTGGTAAGGTGGGAGTCGGCCACATACCCAGCAATTCGTTACATTGCTGGCCTGATGAGAATGGTGCAACATTCGAATAAATGTATTATTGCGTAGTGCTCGTCGATATGACAGTTCATGAGGTGGCAGATCACTGAACACGTGCTCTGCGGTGTCATTGGAAAAAGAATGTGTATGCGAAGCAAGAGGTGGAAAGAAAACATGTAGCGTTAAACTGATACATATAACTGATATGCTTAGAAGAAACATAATAATCAGGGTTGTTATACATCTACTGCGAAGGGACTTGCAGTATTTCACTCTCTTATCTCTCTGTCTAGTACTATTCTGATCTACAGTCTCATACATGTCAGGAACCTGTCTAACCGCTTCACCCGAGGGGGACTTAAACAATTAAACTGCCTGACTTACTAGACCGTAGTTTTAGTTTATATTCCTGTTGCGGAGTTTTTTCTAACAAAGGGGGTTTTGAGTCACTGGTTTCGAGGCAGTCTTTTGGTTTAATTACAGTCTCTGTTTTCCCGTGGAATTTTTCAATATGCTGGGCATGGATCCAGCCCTTCCTTCCCTCGACCTTCACTGCAGTCCTTGTTGTTAGAAGTACCAGCTTGGGCGTCTTCCAGCGGGGCTCGAGAGGGCTTGTTCGGTCGAAGTTTCGTACAAGGACTGTATCCCCAGGGACGACAGAGTGCTCTTTCACTTGGGTGTTGTCGGGGAAGGCGGCTGCAACCTGTGAACGACAAGATAGGAGTGCAGACATCAAGGAAGCCAGGTAATCTGTCAGCATATTACTGTCAACATCTGTGTTTTTCTTGGGCATCGGCGTACCCCACATATTTGGTGGTCTACCAAAAATAACCTCATAAGGGGACACTCCTGTTCTGGAATGAGCTACCATACGCATATAAAAGAGGGCAACAGGCAAGGCTACCATCCAATCTACGCCTTTTTCTACACAGACTTTCGCTAACTTGGTCTTGAGGGTCTGATTGTGTCTCTCTACGAGTCCGGCTGCCTTGGGATGTCGTACACAATGGAACTTCCACTGGTACCCTAAGAGAAGCGATACTTGTTTCATTAACTCGGAGGAGAATGGCTGACCATTATCTGAATACACGACACGTGGCAATCCGTATCGCGGGAAATACTCTCGGGCCAACTGCCTGGCAGTTGTTACAGCAGTGTAATCTGGGACTGGATATGCTTCTGTCCATCGGGATAGTGCACATACAATTACTAAGACGTACTTGTATCCTCGACATCTGTCCATCTGGATATAATCCATCTGGAGGACTTCAAAAGGGTGCTCAGGGGGATGGAATCCACCTCGTTCCACCGGAATGCCTTTTCCTGGATTGAACTGTCAACAGATCATACAGGTGCGTACTTTCTGTTTCGCTGCTGCACGCAGGTGTTTGTTAAACCAAATGTTCTGTAAACTGTCTAGCATAGCCTTTTCTCCTAAGTGTGCTGGACTATGTGCTGTGTTTATCATTATTTGAACCATGGAATCTGGGAGAAACCATGTAGCTTTGCCTTTTGTCATCCAACCCTGGTCAGTCTGGACCCCTCCTTGTTCGGTCCATTTCTTTATCTCGTCTGGAGTGGCATGTGTCTGTATGTCGAGCACATCTTGTGAGGGATCCCTAACTGTCATGTTATTCGTCAGTGATGGTACTTCTGTCTTTGTCGTGTCCGTTGGAGTCTGGGCTGTCGATTTAGCTGTTCGGTCTGCCAGGTCGTTACCCTGGGAAATGGTATCTGTGTCTTTCGTATGTGCTTTACATTTCATGATGGCTATGGTTGTAGGCAAGTGTATTGCTTCTAACAGGGCTTGAATAAGTGGGCCATGCTGAATTCTGGTCCCGTGAGAGGTCAAGAAACCTCTTTCCTGCCACAGCACACCGAAGTCGTGAACGACTCCGAAAGCGTACTGTGAATCTGTATAAACATTTACTTTCAGGTTCTTGGCTCGTTTGCAGGCTTGTGTCAGAGCAATGAGCTCTGCTGCTTGGGCTGACAGTGTGTCTATTCTGTGTGTCTCAATGACTTCCGTATCAGTGGTCACGGCATACGCGGCCACTAACTCTCCTGTGCTTGTTCTCATGCATGAACCATCAACGTAAAGTGTCAGGTCAGGGTCGGGCAGTGCAATGTCTGTCAGATCTTGTCTTGGTTTCGTCACTGTATCAATTACTTCCACACAGTCATGTGGTGCAGTTTCTACTGTACTTGAGGCAAGAGTGTAGCCGGGTTTAGTATATTACATCGTCTGATCTCTATGTATGGCTGAAATAATGTCAGTTCGTATCCTGTCAGTCTTGCTATAGTCAGGTGTTGTGTCTGTGTTCGGTTCAAGAAAACTTCGACTGCATGCGGGACTTGTACTGTCAGGGGATGGCCTAACACAATAGAGTCACTTTGTCTGATAGCCAGTGCTGTTGCTGCAACGGATTTCAGGCACGCAGGCAGAGCCTGGGCCACTGGATCGAGTGTACTAGAAAAATAAGCACACGGCTTGTGTTTTCCTGCTTGATCTTGTGTAAGGACAGATAATGCTGTTCCCTCTCGCTCAGTGGCAAAAAGCGTGAAAGGCTTGCTGTAACAAGGAGTCGCTAAAACTGGTGCTTGACATAAGGCTTTTTTCAGTTCCTCAAATGCAAGTGTATGTTCTTGTGTCCAAGGGAGGACAGTCGAAGAGGCTGCCTCCTGTGTTGTCAACTGTATAAGTGGTTTGGCTAGATATGCATACTGGGAATCCATTGTCTGCAGTAAGAAGTGAGGCCAATAAAGGCCCGTACTTCCTTTTGTGTCTTGGGCTGGGAAAGATTTGCAATTAACTGGATACGGTCTTGTGTCAGCTGTCTACCCCTCTTGGACAGCAAGTGACCTAGGTAGACCACTTGCTGGGCACAGAATTGTAACTTCGAAGGGGACACCTTGTGTCCCTTGTCTGCCAGAAAGTGTAAGACTGTCAGTGATGCATGTTCACAGTCAAATTCTGTATGAGCAGTTATCAGAATGTCATCGACATACTGGAGCAGTGCGGTATTGTCAGGCATGTGAATACTGTCTAGTTGTCTTTTTAATGCTTGGCTGTAAATACTAGGACTTTCAGTGAACCCTTGAGGAGCCCTCGTAAATTTAAAGCTTCGTCCATTTAAACAGAATCCGAAAAGGTACTGGCTATCTGGATGTATCGGGACACTGAAGAAGGCGTTCTTGAGGTCTATTACAGTGAAGAACGTCGCTTCGGAATCAATCTCAGTTAGTAAGGAAGAAATGTCTGGGACCACCGGGTATTGCGGAATTATACACTTGTTTAGTTCCCGAAGATCAATCACTAGTCTGTAGACTGGTGGTACATTAGGGTCTGTTCGTTTGAGAATGGGGATGACAGGAGAATTACATATGTTCGAGTCTGTTTCTACTACCACTCCTTGTGCAATGAGCTCGTCAACAATTTTCAGTAATGCTACTATGGCATCTGGTGGCAACTTGTATTGTCTGATTCGTGGCAGTACTACTCCTGATTTTAGCGTGACGCGATATGGTGTAATGTGCATGCAACCTACATCAGTCGGGCCTTGTGCCCATAAATGCGGGGGTACATTCTGGAGTCTGGGATCAAAATCTCTCATCACATAATGTCCTTTAAAATCACGTAAAAACAATCTCACTCCTTCCGGAGAACAACAAATAACAGCTCCTAGTTCTTTCAATGTCTTAATACCAAGCAAATTTTCTGGGCATGACTTAGTCAGCAACAAGTCTGTAGTACGGGACAATGGACCAACTCCTAAGGGAACTGGCTTTGACACTTCGTTAACAATAGGCTTTCCTGAAAAACCCAGGGAAACATTCTGTGAGCCTGAGAGGGGAGCCCCTGGAACCTCGTCATGACTGATGGTAGTTCTGCTTGCCCCTGTATCAATCAAAAACTTTCTGTCTTTTCCCAATACACGACTATGTACATAAGGACCTTCTTGATCTACAGGAACCTCAATAAGGGGCAAGCCAACCTCCCTCTCTAGGCTGTTTCATGAATACTGCTGAAATTCTGGATAATCTGACTGTGCGTACTGGTACATCTGTTGTGTGACCTGTTGAGTGGCAGCTATCGGTTGTGGTAGGGCTACTGTCTGTTGCGTGTTCTGTGGGGTGCTGTTCTGTCTAGGAGGATGCGGTCTTTCCTTGGTCTTGCCTGTAGCTATATTGTGTTTCAGGACTGTGCATTCATTAACATAGTGACCTGGATGTTTGCAATAGTTGCAATTTCCTTTAACTGGGGCAGTGCTTTGAGTGCCTTTTCTATTTCCATTAGCTGGTACTGATTGTGCAACTAGCATTTTCATTTTTGTATCTTTCAAACGTTTCTTTTCATGTTCCTGTTCTTCTCTAATTCTGTTCTGGTGGTACTGTAACATTTGTAACATTTGGGAAGGACTATTTGCTTGCCAAGTACTCTCAACCTTCAGTACTCTATTCTTGATCTGGGGTGACGAATTCTCTACCAGTTTGCTCACAAAAAGATGTGGATATGATTCACTACTTGGCTTAAGGCCACTATTAATAGAAAAACATTTCTCGAATCTGGAATAAAAATCACTAGTGTCTTCATCTGGTTTCTGTTTACAGGCTGAAATAGCATCCCAATCTTCCTTTTTAGTAATCAATAATCTCGGCAGGACCTGTATCAAGAGTTCAGGTAATGCTTTAGCTTGGTCCCCCAGACCTGTGCAGGGAGCCGTCCTTTGTCCTCTGTTTCCAATAATGCCCAATCTATATTTTTCTCTCCTAATTCCCAGTCTTTTTCTTTAAGCTTTTCATAAATGCCTGCAGGTAACAGTACTTTCAATAACTTAATAATATCAGCATACGTGTAATCCCCTATGCGGAGAATGTCTTTTAATTCACGATGGAATCCCCCTGGATCTTTATCATGACAGGGAAGCATCTTTTTCATTTCTAATATTTTCATTTTCATCAAGGGTGTGTAAACATATACACGTTGGAGTGTACCGTCATTATCTTTAACGGGATGCACTTCTCGAAGGGGGTTCTGTCTGTCAAAATGTAAACCATGTCTGTCGTGGTGTGGGACAGGAATTATGCTCGTGGACAGAAAATATACATAAAGGTGAGCAACCCAATATACCCTTGCGGGCTCGGGCAAAGTTTATGATAGATGCTGGCCATCTTCTATCGTGGACAGAAAAGTCACATACTTATGTCGTTGGTCCAGAATCACATTAATTAATTCAGTACCAGTACTTGTCCATCTATCTAAAAGTACGTCGTCTAGTAATTTGTACAAGGGACCGGGATCAGCATATTGGCTTTCATACAACGTGATCAGATGTTGAACCATGTAAATACCAGCTAAACGCTGTTCATTTGGAGAAAGACTCAAAAAGGTCTGAGCCACTATGTCACCATTATATATATTAGAGTTAGACACCCATTGAACTGCTGACCGGGCCAATTCTTGTTCATGTGGGGTGTGGGGTCTGTCACACTCTACTCTTTTTTTCAGTGCGTTCTCAGTAGCTTGGAACAGATTTTCGAGAGAAAATCGTTCTTTTATAAGGGGTCCCTTTTTGCGGTAATCAAGACATATGGGCCTGTTGAATGGTCGTGCCCTACCTACATAAGCAATTCTATCGGTGTTCTCGGTGTCATCCTCTTCCGAGGTTGAATCCTCTTTCTCTTCAGACTCTTTCTGGTGTATCTTTAAAATCTCTTTTCGTATTTTCTTATACATGCATTCTGTCTTTCCTACTGTATCATGTTTACTGGCAGATATGTTGTCACTCCAATCAATCATACCTCTAGTCACTCCTTTTCCTGGCTGGTCTTGTTCCCTGATTAGACAATTAATAAAAAAACGTAGAATCATGTTTTTAACCTCTACTTTTCTGTGTTTCATGGCATTTTCTATACTCTCTGGTCCTTCTCCTGTTCGAATGAAACGGTATATATTGTCTAAGTGTTCCTTCATGTCTGGTAATGGAGATAGATATTCTGTAGCTCGTCTTAGTCGGAGTGAATTCACTAACAGGGAACCTGCACCTGGCACTGGATCGTATATACATTGAGATATGGGTACGGCAGTAGTCCTATAGGGAGATGACATTGTCGGGGGTGTCCGTAGTCCTACGTCCTGCAAAGACCTTATTGGTGGCGGTGTTCGGGGTGCTGTTGCCCCTCCCACTGCCCCTTGTCCTGAATCATCTCTCACTGTCGCTACAGTCGGTGGAGGTAGCGTTTGTATAGGCTGAATCGGTGTAGGCTGAGTCTGTGATGCGGGTGGAGGGAGGGAGGGAAAAAGGATTGTTCGGATTATTGACGGGACGAGGAGGTGGGGTTGCTGCATTTACATAGTCCGGAGCAGGCTCCGCTAGATAGGAAGAAATAAAAGCTTCAGCTTCTGTCTGTCTATGCATACGTACTTTGGTCGGGATCAGAGGTGGCGGTAAATGACTAGATTCCTCCGTGAAGACAGGATACATGCCCATATTGAGGGCATTTCTCCCTCGGTCTACTTGTTCTCTCTGGACCCGCTCCCCCTCTTCCTTTAGTTCTTTTTCTCTGGCTTTTTCCCCAACTTGTCTGGCTCTATCTGCTTTATTCATTTCTTTTTCGGTTCTCCTATGCGCTTCTTTACGCCATAATTCAATGGCATTTTTCTGTGACTGTCTCGATTTCTTTTTCCATAGCACTTCCTCTATTCTCATGATGCATTCAGGATCCCATGTTCCTGAGGCAGGCCATCTATACTTCTCATCCAAATCTTTAGTGTAATCCACCCACAAATCCAAAAACAGTACGGCATCTAGCCCGTGTTTCTGATACATAAAATGACCAGGAGTATCTCTAGGTGGGCGGGTACTGATTCCTCGAGTATCCCTTTTCTTGTCCCTATCTGACGTAATTTCGAAAACAATGGCATGTTGGAACTATCTTTAACGAAAACACAGTGTACAAAAAAACAGACTGAGAACAACCATTCATACCACAACACTAGAACATTGAGAACAGATACATCTTAACTAGTACATAAGAATAACTCGTTCTTGGCAATTATTTACTTTATGCACTGCGAAGCAGCACAGTCATACCGGTCTCATAAAGAGACACGTCTTTACCGCGCCCCCCAAAGGTGGCACGTCTTTACCGGATCTGTGTACCCAGACCCGTCTTTACCAGACTCAAATAAATGAATCCGTCTTTATGCGTTCCCAATAATGGTCCTCACCGGGAAGCAGAACTTGAACTGGAAGGCCTCGGACACTCGATACTGCTACTGCGGTTGCTGCTACGCATGCGCCTTGGAACAGGTGGGCCTCCGGATACCTCGGACCTTGCTCTCTCGTCTTGGGCTCTGGTTGGGATGGTCCGCAATCCTCACCGCCTCGTGTGGATGCCTGGTCGCAGTCTCCGTCACCTCCGTGGGCCTGAGGGAGTAGGCAGGAAATCCCGCGTCGTGTACACTTGAGATCCGTCACGGCTGTAGAAGGGTGGGGGGCTCAACCTACATCGCCGGCGAGTGGGGAAGGGGACTAGTCCCTATTCGGGCGCCAGATTAAAGTGGTAAATAAATTAATACTCAAGAAATGTGGGGTCAGTGAACCACTGATCCCATCCTTGTATGCACACTATAATTCCTCTATGAGTCACAGAGGATTCAGAGAGTTTAGGTGATGGTTTCAATTTTTGGTTTATTCATCAACTTCTTTGGTTTGAATCACTGACATTGTTCGTTTGCACAATGCGATACAATCCTTATGTACATCCAATGCATTTCGGGGTTATCGTACACCCCTTCATCAGGGAAAGGACACTGTAATCAGAAACATAAACATCATAAATAATATCCCTATAGAACGTGTGTTCAACACAAGTAAAAGCATAAGTGAAAACATGACCTAAATCAAGGTGGGCATTGGCGCTGGTGGGGAAGGTGATTGACATTTATGGGGTTCACCTTAATGTAACCCGAATAATCCCGTGCAAAAATTATTGCGTGCATGGTCGGCGGAGCTTTGCTTACGTGTATCACTTTTATCATTTGCGCATAGTCCTGTGAATCAAACGTAGGGAGAAGTGCGTTAGTCATCGGTTTGTGGTGCGCGGAGTTTAGAAGCGATAACGTGATTCCCGGTGCTTGCAAGGTCAGACTAACCTGTGTATCGTTAGTGGGTTCCTCCGTTCGTGAACGCTGGTCCGGGCGGAAACGCCGTTGACCGCGTTTCATACCATTAAAAAAGACCCGATCACGTGTGATGTCCGGAAGAGGACGGGAGTGTTCTCAAATGTTAAAGGGACAGTGTAGTATTATTGTGAGCTCGGGTGAAATCTAAAACCAGGTGCGGGTGGGAGGTTAGTGTTATGGTAGTGAAACTGATGTGTCAATAATACACTGAGTTACTTCAAGTGTCTGGGAATGCACCCTGCATTCAGACAACTCACTCCTCAATCTCGCCCTTCACTTTCACACTCACCCTGCACTCACAGCGATCACAATGCTCTCACACTAATCACCATGCGCTCACACCATTCACCCGCTCACCCTACACTCACAGATATCACTCTGCACTCACAATGTACTTGTGCTGTTCACCCTGTACCTCACCCTGCAGTTACACAAGCACACTACTCACCCTGCACTCATGTGACACTTCACTCACCTGTCCCCGTCACTGCTCACTCTACAATCTCACTCAAACAAGCCCATCACTACCCATACATTCATTTATCCCACTCTGCACTTACATCTGCACCCAAATTCATATGGTCACCTCACTCACCGTGCAGCCACTCCTCTTACCCTACTCTCACACTGTCGCATCACTCACCGCGTACTCACATGGGCACTCCTGCCACCCCCGCAGCGCAGAGGGTTAATGAGCCTGCTACAAAGAACGTGTACCATGCATATCACAGAACTGAGTGTGAGTAAACTATGAGCAACGCTATAAAAAAAAATATCAGAAAGGTGCTATAGAGAGAAGAGGTGCGTTGCTGGTGAGTGGTAGTGAGGCAGTCCTTTTAGGAAATGGGGGAGGGGTGCCAAAAAACGACCTGTGCTAGTGTTAGTTCCCCCCCCCCCCCCCCCCCAAGTTCCTGTCTAATTGCAGCCCTGGGTACACCGGTGGACTGTTCTATGAGAAAGCATAATTCAGAACTGCAGCCGAGAAAGAAGCAATCTCGGGGTGACGGCAGTGAGGGGGGCACTGGACTCTGCGTTTATTGTTTGGTGGGTTTCACTCGCATCTGCACATCCCTCACAAAATAACTAAATGAAGGCCATTCTCCAAAGAGCTGCATTGATTTATAGTTTTGTGACACACAAAGTTAGCCCCTCAACCTATACTTTGTAAATTATATTTTAGTACACACCATTGGCACGTGCACTGACACCTGGTATGGGTTGTACGTTTTAGGTAACAGTAGTGGCAAGGTGATTGTATGAGGGACCCCTTCACTTCACCTTGCAGTGGGGGCCCCCGGGTGTTGTTGCCACTATACTAACGGAATTGTTGGTGAATACAGAAAATACTTAAAGTATGTTCATTCAGAGCCTTCCTCCCTTGCTGTACATTTCCCTTTATGAAAAGGTCCCAAGCCTTGTTTTTATAAACTTTTATCTTTTGCGAAGTCCATGAAACAAATGAGCGATCGGTGGTGCCCATTTTAGGGAGGTGCGGATTATACTAAGTGCAACAGCGTCATCTGCTGGCCGAACTAAATGTTCTCCTTGCATAGGACATGATGATGTGGAGACATTTTTCAACCCCCAACTTAACATTTGTATTTATGTATTTTTTGCAGTTTTCTATAGTGCGAACTCGGCCCCTGGGTGTGTTGTAAATCAGCACCAGATTGCATCACACTAATTAAGGGGCATATGTAAGAAGCCGTTTGCGATTTGCAAATGCCGGATTTCGCAGAATTCCGGCGTTTGCGAATCACAAACGGCGTTTTGGTATGTAAGGGCCACGTAGCAAAATAAGGAATCGCAAAAATTGCGATTCCTTATTTTGCTCAAGCATTTAAGGAATCGCAATTTTGCGATTCCTTAAATGCTATGTAGGGGTGCCTTGCAAATTGCGATTTTGGCTTAAGGAATCGCAAAATACCGCCTACACCAAGTAGATGGTATTTTGCGTTTTCCTGTTAAAATGCATTTTTTTTTTAATTCAAAGTGCCATGTGTCGCACAGACATGCCCTTAGGGCATGTATGTGCGCCACATGTACTTACAGGCACATTCCAGGGGTGCAACAGGTGTCCTTTGGACACCCTGGCACCCTTGGATCTGCGATTTTCAAATTGCGATTTTCTCACAGAAAATCGCAATTTGAATGTATCCCCATTTAAATGTATCCCCATTCATTCCTTAATTGCAATTCGCAATTTTCTAATAGCAATAAGGAATTATAGAGATTCTCAAAAAAAATTGCGATTTATTACATACATTGCATTTTGCCATTCTCAAATAGCGATTCCTTAAAAATTGCTATTTGAGAATCGCAAAATGTAAATGACATACATATGCACCTAAGTGATTTGCCCAGAATCACAGGATGTTGAGCCAACGCCGAGACTGGAACCTGATTCCCCAGTTCCAAAGTTGACAGCTCTGACGGTTGGGCCTCTGGATTAAATACAAGTAGGTTCTGGAACTCAAATTATGGGTGACTGTTGGTGACACAAGACCGGGTTATGAGAATTCTGCATTTTTTCTTTCACTAAATGGTGCTTTGAACTTGGGTAGGTAAAAACACTTAGAGATATAAATGCAGTAGTGCTGACGGATGGCATTACGTCTATGGGGGGGGGGGGGGGCATTTTCTCCATCTAGGCTACTTGGACAAAAGGGAGAGGGTGCATGACTGGTTTGGTCGGCCCCAGAGGGCCGAACAAACAGTCAGGGCCGCCACTCGTCCACTGCCCATGAGCAGACCCGAAACAACCAAACCCTTCTGCTTTCTCGCAGTGCAAGAAGCAGAAACTTCTCGCACTGCGAGAAAGCAGTGGGGCAACGCTCCTCCGCCCACATGGAGGATCCACCCCTGATTATAGGTAGCATTGTCTTTCTACTGCCAGCAGATGGTGCTCTTTCCTCCCATTGGTCAGTTTTCCCAAAGGTTGCGCAGCTGATGGTTCTTTGGGTCCTTGTGAATGTGATAAAGTCTCAGCACAGTCCATGACACGTGTTGCGCCTGTTCTGTAGCCTAGACACTCTTCCAAGGAAAGGTTCCTGCTTCCCATCTAGAGAGAGGTGCAGTTTTTACAAGTCCAGCCAGCAATGGCGTTCCTCTCCATGCCGGGGAAGATGCGTACTTGTACATACATGGTCATTTTCTGAGTAGCATTTCTAAGATCCATGGGCCGTGGGGCCTGACCTTAGCCTGTTCACACTAATTGAATATATGTTATTGTTGTTGGTATATGCAGAAACTGTGCCTGTTCTTTCCTTTCATTATGGCTTACGATTTGTGTATTATGTATTTTACCTGCCATGATGGGTTTGTATGGTTTATGTGATTTTATCAGTTTTATATTTTTGGTGTTTGTTTAGTTACCTGAATAAAGAGATGTTACTACTACTGGCCGCAGATGGCGCCATTGCATTAGTACACACTTCACATTTCACCAAACCCAACCTAATCTCAAACTTTTTTGTTTTTAAAGCCTGGCTTCAGAAAGCTATAAGCTTTGCTTTACTTTTCAAAATAGACCTAAAATGGGACTTCAGAGGAGGATGTGACTCTCACCGTGATGCTATTGGCTCTTCCGTGTTTTATTCCACCTCTCCGAGCATGCTTCCATTGCAATGAATGAGGTCCCTTGCATTCAGGAGCAACAAACCACAGATGGAAAGGGACTCGAGCTGCCCCTAGTGAAGTGGCCCAAAGGGGCCGAAACGGGTCTGTGACTGCATGTGTTCATTCCAGGAAGGGCCCTCACTTGGCTGTTAGGGATGGACTGTTCCCGAGAGAAACTGTGTCGGCACTGATTTGCAAGCTGCATCCCACTGATGAGGCTTAAATGGGCCCGTGCTCACTGTGCCACAGGCCTCAAGCAGCGCCCCTCTGATGAGGCTTAGATAGGCCCTACTAAACTTGAGGGGGGCCCCCTGCAACCTACATGGAGGGGCCCCCTCCCATTCTCCATGCCAGTCTAGAGCTCTCAGGCCAGCGACCCGCCGTACTGCAGGGGATGCGGGCGATTGTTACGCCACTGTCACCAATGCAGCCGTTATAAGTAACACTGGATGGTGGAGTTAAAGGTTGGGCGTAGTCTGCCGGAAGGCTATAATAGGTGGTGGTCCATTCATTACAGGGTCCCTGCCATCAGTACGCTGGGGAAGTTTGCCCAATTTTAGGTGGGTTTCCTGATGCAGACTCCTGTCATGATATACAACATCAGGCCCACTCATCGTTCAGTTTTGACAAAAGTGCATCCACTGCTCCTTCTTGTCCTTCTTGTTTCCGTTTTAAAACATTAGACAAAGACATTAGACAAAGCGACAATGCAGTAATTCAAAAGCAGATGTAACTATAAAGAGCACATTTTGATAATACATTTTTATAAGTAGACAATAGCAGTCTTAAGAGGCATTGCATAGCTTAATACACACTGTGACCCCAATTCCATCACAATCTCTCTCTCTCTCTCTCTCTCTCTCTCTCTCTCAATGAGTCAGTCTCTTTCTCTCAGTCAGTCAGCCTCTCTCTCTCTGTCATTCAGTCTCTCTCAGTCAGTCAGTCTGTCAGTCAGTCAGTCTGTCAGTCTCTCTCTCTCTGTCAGTCTGTCATTCGGTCTCTCTCTCAGTCAGTCAGTCAGTCTCTCTCAGTCAGTCAGTCTCTCTCTCTCTGTCAGTTTCTCAGCCAGTCAGTCTCTCCGTCAGTCAGTATTCAGACTCTGAGTCAGTCTCTACTCTCTCTCCACTCTATCTCTCTCGCTCCATTCTCTCTCTCTCAACTCTGTCCACTCTATCTCCACTGTCTCTCTCTCCACTGTCTTTCCCTCCACTGTCTCTCCCTCCACTGACTCGCTCTCCACTCTCTCACTCTCTCTACTCTCTCTCCAGTCTCTCTCCAGTCTCTCTCCACTCTCTCTCCACTGTCTCTCTCTCCACTGCCTCTCACTCACTCCCTTCTCTCTCTCTGCTCTCCCTTCTCTCTCTCTACTCTCTCTCCGCTCTCTCCACTCTCTCTCCACTCTCTCCACTCTCTCTCCACTCTCTCTCTCACTCCACTGGCTCTCTCTCCACTGGCTCTCTCTCCACTGTCTCTCACTCTCCCTACTCTCTCTCCACTCTCTTTTTCCCTTCTCTCTCTCTGCTCTCCCTTCTCTCTCTCTACTCTCTCTCCACTCTCTCTACTCTCTCTCTACTCTCTCTCCACTCTCTCTACTCTCTCTCTACTCTCTCTACTCTCTCTACTCTCTCACTCTCCGCTCTCTCTACTCTCTTTCTCTCTCCACTCTCTCTCTCTCTCATCTCTCCACTCTCTCTCTCTCCTCTCTCCACTCTTCCCCTCCCCACTCTCTCGACAACTCTCTCTTTCCACTCTTTTTCTCCACTCTCTCTCCACTCTCTCTCTCTCCTCTCTCTCTCTCTCTACCCTCTGCACTCTCTCTCTCTCCACTCTCTCTCCACTCTCTCCACTCTCTCCTCTCTCTCCACTCTCTCTCTCCACTCTCTCTCCACTCTCTCTCTCTCCACTCTCTCTCCACTCTCTCTCTCTCTCTCCGCTCTCTCTCTCTCTCTAGACTCTCTCTCTCTCTCCACTCTCTCTCTCCACTCTCCCTCCACTCTCTCTCTCTACTCTCTCTACTCTATCTCTACTCCCTCTACTCTCTCTACTCTCTCTCTCTCTCCACTCTCTTTCTCTCCACTCTCTCTCTCTCCACTCTTTCTCTCCACTCTCTCTCTCCACTCTTGCTCTCCACTCTCTCTCCACTTTCTCTCTCTCCACTCTCTCTCCACCCTCTCTCTCTACATTCTCTCTCTACTCTCTCTCTCTCTCCACTCTCTTTCCACTCTCTCTCTCCACTCTCTCCACTCTCTCTCTTGCTCCACTCTCTCTCTTGCGCCGCTCTCTCTCTTGCTTCACTCTCTCTCTTGCTCCACTCACTCTCTTGCTCCACTCACTCTCCACTCCACTCTCTCTCTCACCCCACTCTCACTCCACTCTCTCTCACAAAGTAGTGTGCGTTGCCATGGGCGTCCGCAGAAATGTTACCGGGGGGGCACATTTTTTACTTCATCACCATTCCCCTTGCACTCTTCTACCCTGTGCCTTGCACCCTTCTCGCCCTCTTCCTTGCACCCTTCTCCCCCTCCCCCCAGCACCCTTCTCCCCCTCCACCTTGCACCTTTTTATACCTTGCACAATTCTCCCCTCTGCCTTGTACCCTTCTCCCCTCTGCCTTGCACCCTTCTCCCCCTGCCTTGTACCCTTCCCCCCTCTGCCTTGCACCCTTCTCCCCTCTGCCTTGCACCCTTCTCCCCCCTGCCTTGCACCCTTCTCCTCTCTGCCTTGCACCCTTCTCCTCTCTGCCTTGCACCCTTCTCCCCTCCACCTTGCACCCATCTCCTCTCTGCCTTGCACCCATCTCCTCTCTACCTTGCACCCTTCGCCCCATATGCCTTGCACCCTTCTCGGCCCCCCCCTTATCCCCCTGCGGACGCCCACATGATGCTTCTAACAAGAGTGCTTACCTAAGGGCTCCATTTTGCTGCCTCATCCCTTCTCATATGAGCTTTGCCCTGCAGAATGCTCTCTCTGGGGGCCCCCACTCCCACCCTTGTCAGGGTCCGAGCACTGGTCTGTGCTGCCTCCTGCTCTCTGGGGCCCCCACCCCCACCCTTGTCAGGGTCCCAGCAGTGCTCCGTGCTGCCTCCTGCTCTCTGGGGCCCCCACTCCACCCTTGTCAGGGTCCCAGCAATGCTCTGGGCTGCCTTCTGCTCTCTCTCTGGGGCCCCCACCCCACCCTTGTCAGGGTCCCAGCAGTGCTCTGTGCTGCCTCCTGCTCTCTGGGGCCCCCACTCCACCCTTGTCAGGGTCCCAGCAATGCTCTGTGCTGCCTCCTCTCTCTCTGGGGCCTCCAACCCCCGTCCTTTTCAGGGTCCTGTGCAGTGCTCTGTGCTGCCTCCTCTCTCTCTGGGGCCACCAGCCCCAACCACTCGTCCTTGTCAGGGTTCTGAGCAGTGCTCTGCGCTGCATCCTCTCTCTCTGGGGCCCCCAGCCCCTGTCCTTGTCAGGGTCCCGAGCAGTGCTCTGTGCTGCCTCCTACTCTCTCTCTGGGGCCCCCAGCCCCCATCCTTGTCAGGGTCCCGAGCAGTGCTCTGTGCTGCCTCCTCTCTCTCTGGGGCCCCCAGTCCCTGTCCATGTCAGGGTCCTGAGCAGTGCTCTGTGCTGCCTCCTCTCTCTCTGGGGCCCCCATCCCACGTCTTTGTCAGGGTCCCGAGTGTAGGTGAGTAGGGTCTGCAATCCTATGGTCACCCCAGATTTTTGCTTTTTTGTTTCACTGGTTTACAACTTTCCCTGGCTGTGGGCCTGCTAATCAGACCCACAGCCTAGCTGTTCTCTCTCTAAATTGACATCCATGTACTTTAGGAGCATTTACCAATTGGTATTGGGTCACTCTTGTAAGTCCATGTACAGTGTACCATAGGTACCCAGGGCATAAGTGAACCCAAGGCCTACCAGGGGCTGCAGCATGTATTATGCCACCCCTGGCTGGCCATCCAAATCTGACACAACTGGCTGATCAATCAGCTGGGGCAAGGTGGTGTAATCACCCTTTGCTTTAGATATAGTATACCTATATCTAAACCTAAAATGGACACATATACTCCTATAAGTCACTCCTATGGCAGGCCATAACAATCCTGGAGGCAGAGTGTTTGGAATTATGTGAGATGGTGCTCTAGCATGAGCTGAGCCTGTCTGCAGCTTTCGGAACCAAGTCCTTTAGCTGTTTCCATGATAACGCTATACCATATACTCTTAAGTGCATTATAATCCTCGCGGTTATTGCTTACTTTCGCATAGCATTATCAAAACATGTCGAGTAAGGTGTCATACGAATTGGAATACTACCCCTTCGCCAATTCTGGTGACGGGGGTAGCATTCCACCCTTCTAGAGGGACAAAACATGTACCTAACTGTGAACCCCGGTTAAAGTTAACTCGAGCCTCAGGATCACAAAATGGATGCTGCCACCACAGGCACAAGTCTGACCTCCTGCTGCTGGGAGTCCTTCCAGCAAGGGAGGCTTGGACAAAGGGTTTCCTGCCTTGGGAGGTGCTAGCACCACCCCAGACAGGATTTTGTGTATTGGGTAGGACAGGCCTGAAAGGAATGAGACAAGCCTGGGGCACACAAGGTGCCCTGTGCATACACCGGCTAAAACCAGTTGCTGGGGCATTCCAGCCCCAGCTCTGGTGCGAATGCGGACAAAGGATAGGGGTGTAACCACCCCCCTTCTTGGTCCCACCCATAGGAGGGACCTAGTCATAGTACAGCCCCCTTTAGGAGAATAAAGGTAGGAGCTGGTCCCATTCCAAATTAGATTATCCTGATTTGAAACTCTACAAAGAAGAAACTCTGGACTTCGACGTTCTGCTCCACAGAAGACTGAAGAAATCTCCCTTTTTTCCAAGGAGAGACCGCCCTGCACAAGCAGGCACCATCAAGCATTCCAGCGGTTCACTTTGTCGTCTTCCCGAGTGGATCCAGACTTCAGAGCCCGACGAGACCCGGACTTCCAGACCTCTCCGACCTCAACCTACATCTGCAGCACAGCTGAGATCCGTGGGTGCGACGAGACACGTGGGACCGGCCATCTTGAAGAAACTGCACTTTGCTTCCAGCACGACTTCTGAGGTATCCTCGACAAAGTGCTTTGGGGATTGAGAAGCCCCAGCCCCGAGCAGCTCCTGCACAGAAGATCAGCCCTCCAGCATCCACGAGATCTGTGTGGGGCCCTTTTGCTTGATTGCTGCTCGACGCATTGTCTGGTCACTTGCCGGCTGGCTAGTGGCCTCCTAGACAGCGATCCTTGAAAACTTCAATGCTGGTCTGGTTGCTCCAGACTGGCCCTTGCTTCCCTGCAAAGGAGAAGCACCCGGGACCCTCCTGGTCCGCACCAGACACCTTTTCCATCCACCGATTGGGTGCCTTTGCCAAGGCCTGTTGATGCCGAATCCGGAACCAACACTGCCGACAGTGAGAGCCTGCGTGGGACAGCTCGTGCCTCCATCCTGGTTGTCGAAGACACCTCCTGGTCCACGTGGCTGCGGAGTCAAGCATCCACTCTTCACCTGATCGCGACAACAGCATCTGGTTCCTTCCTGGTTCCACACCAGTCACTGGCTAGTGACTGTGAACATTGTCCCCTCTGCTTCAGGTCTTCATCTTCCTTGATCCACCCTTGGATCACTCCGGACAGCTTCCTCCTGGTCGCCTGCAGCATCTTTCTTCAAGGCTCCATAGACTTCAACGCGGAAACCCAACACACTTTGACACCTATGCACCTGCAGCCCGTGGGTAAGGTAACAAGACCATTTCGGTGCTCAAGGGTAGATTGACTCTCCTAGTGTCCAGTTTCACAGTCGTTTTAGTCCTAACTAGTCAGAACTGTCCGTACTTACCTTTTTCGTAAACTGTACTGTCCATTGACTTTGTTACGCATCTCGCGTGTGAGTTCACACTCTGCACACACGTTCCGTGGGCCTCCTATTACTTACCTAAAGTTAGGATACTAACACTCTTCCGCTAGGATTGAGAAGTATGCATGATCTTGTCTCTTTCAAGAAAAATTTAAAAACACATCTCTTTCCTAGGACTGCATCTTCCTAGTTCCTAAATTCAGTAGGGTGCGCAGCAGGATTTTTTTTCAGTCAAAGCGCCAGGATACCCGTGGGGTGACAGACACGCGCTATTAAAAGATTACAAATACATACATACATACATAGTGTAGCCCCAGTGATCGTACAGACTCTGGACCGCTCCATTCCTTCTATCGACTTTCTCAACCCACTTACTTAGTATATGGTTTGACGTGCCCCTAGGGCACCATTGTAATTCGTGCAACTTAAACGTATTTTTCCTAAGAGTCTTGTCATGTGCTTAGCCCTCTGATCTCATAAAGAGTTCAGAGTTGTTTGTTATTAATAAATATACTGTTTATTTTCATAACAACCTGTGTGGTGTCCTTTCACTTGGTATTCACGGGGTTATTTGTGGTTAAACATCTGGCTTCACATGCCAAAAGAGTTTAGCCTAAGACTGATTTGTCCATGCTACCATTAGGATAGCTGGTCTATAAGGTTGACTTACAACCAATCACCATAAGGGTTGTTTGGACTGATACAAGGTGATCACTAGAACTAGTGAGCATCATATATCAGGCCAACTTCTCACACCGAGCAGTGCTCGGTGCCGCCTCCTGCTCTCTCTCTGGGGCCCCCAGCCCCCGCCCTGTCAGGGTACCGATCAGTGCCCTGTGCTGCCTCCTCTCTCTCTGCGGCCCCCAGTCCCCGTCCTTGTCAGGGTCCTGAGCAGTGCTCTATGCTGCCTCCTCTCTCTCTGGAGCCCCCAGCCCCCGTCGTTGTCAGGGTCCCGAGCAGTGCTCTGTGCTGCCTCCTCTCTCTCTGGGGCCCCCAGGCCCCGTCCTTGTCAGGGTTCAGAGCAGTGCTCTGTGCTGCTTCCTCTCTCTCTGGGGCCCCCAGCCCCCGTCCTTGTCAGGGTCCCGAGCAGTGCTCTGTGCTGCCTCCACTCTCTCTGGGGCCCCCAGCCCCCGTCCTTGTCAGGGTCCCGAGCAGTGCTCGGTGCTGCCTCCTGCTGCCTCTCTGGGGCCCGAGCCTCCGTCCTTGTCAGTGTCCCGAGCAGTGCTCTGTGCTGCCTCCTCTCTCTCTGGGGCCCCCAGCCCCCGTCCTTGTCAGGGTCCCGAGCAGTGCCCTGTGCTGTCTCCTATCTCTCTGGGGCCCCCAGCCCCGTCCGTGTCAGGGTCCTGAGCAGTGCTCTGTGCTGCCTCCTCTCTCTCTGGGGCCCCCAGACCCCGTCCTTGTCAGGGTCCTGAGCAGTGCTCGGTGCTGCCTCCTGCTCTCTCTCTGGGGCCACAGCCCCGTCGTTGTCAGGGTCCCGATCAGTGATCTGTGCTGCCTCCTCTCTCTCTGGGGCCCCCAGCCCCCGTCCTTGTCAGGGTCCTGAGCAGTGCTCGGTGCTACCTCCTACTCTCTTGTGCCCCCAGCCCCCGTCCTTGTCAGGGTCCCGAGCAGTGCTCTGTGCTGCCTCCTCTCTCTCTGGGGCCCCCAGCCCCCATCCTTTTCAGGGTCCCGAGCAGTGCTCTGTGCTGCCTCCTCTCTCTCTCTGGGGCCCCTAGCCCCCGTCCTTGTCGGGGTCCTTAGCAGTGCGCTGTGCTGCCTCCTGCTCTCTGAGGCCTCCAGACCCTGTCCTTGTCAGGGTCCTGAGCAGTGCTCTGTGCTGTCTCCTCTCTCTCTGGGGCCCCCAGCCCCTGTCTTTTCAGGGTCCCGAGCAGTGCTCTGTGCTGCCTCCTGCTCTCTGGGGCCCCCAGCCGGTCCTCGTCAGGGTCCCGAGTAGTGCTCTGTGCTGCCTCCTGCTCTCTTTCTGGGGCCCCCAGCCCCCGTCCTTGCAGGGTCCCGAGCAGTGCTCTGTGCTGCCTCCTCTTTCTCTGGGGCCCCCAGCCCCGTCTGTGCTGCCTCCTCCCTCTCAGGGGCCCCCATCCTTGTCAGGGTCCCAAGCAGTGCTCTGTGCTGCCTCCTCTCTCTCTGGGGCCCCCAGCCCCCGTCCTTGTCAGGGTCCCGAGCAGTGCTCGGTGCTGCCTCCTGCCAGGTGCGGCTCTAGGCTCATGGCTGCCCTGGGCAGGGAGCGTAGGTAGGGAGCCCCGGAAGAGGGGGTCCGTGCGGGGCGGAGCACGGAGGCCAGTGAAGAGGGGAGGGTCAGGGTGTTTGGAAGTGGAACAGAGCCGGAGGCCACCAAATCCCTGCCAGGGGCCGCCACGCAAATATGTATCCATCCTCAGAGGATTATTATCTTAAGGATATATATTGGCGTGGTGGCCCCTGGTGTTTGGTGGCCCTGTGCAGGTGCACAGCTTGCACATGCCTAAGGCTGCCCCTGCTCCTGCTCTCTCTCTAGGGCCCCCAGCCCCCGTCCTTGTCAGTGTCCCGAGCAGTGCCCTGTGCTGCCTCCTCTCTCTCTGGGGCCTCCTGTCCCTGGAACCCCCAGCCCCCATACTTGTCAGCAGTGCTTAATTTGTGCCGATGCTTTCCGGTGCTTAGCACCGGCACTTAATTGACAGGGCCGGGTCTACGCATCTCGCCCGTGGGTCATTGATGTTTACACTTTCTTAAAATTTTATTTACCGTAAAGACCAGAATATTGTACTCAGCGTCAGCGTGTCAATCATCATCATGCAGGTCACAGTCAGGAGCGCTGGAGCAGATGGTTAACAATGACTGTGTGGTACTGTTGCGGGCGGCGCGACTTTGTGTGAGATCATGACTAATAGTACTAACACACAACTTCTCTTCTTCTTAATTAGCTCCCTGCCGCGCACCACACACAGTGCTGTCTGTGTCCAAGAGATACATTATTGGTGGCGCGAGCGCGCTGGTGACCATCATGGCGGCCACAGCCCTTCTTCTTGGTTAGTGATGAGTGGGCCGTGCGCGTGAACTGCAGTGCACAGTCCACAGAGTTGTTGACTAGTCGCTGTGAGTGTGCGTGCGCGGCACACCTTGGCATGCTCGTTGCTTGAAGCTGGTGGGCGGGCGCAGGCCGCAGGACCAGTACACGGGCGGCAGCACAGAACTGTCTGTCTGACAGTTGGAACAACACACACTGATTTATTGGGGCACCAGGGGCGGGCTGGAGGTTCTGACTGTTCTGATAGGGGGGTAGGGGCAGGGGCTTTAGGGGCCGCTGTACGCGCAGCGCGTGCAGATTTTGCCACATGACCACGCGCGCCACCGCTGCCACGCCCCAGCATAACCACCGTCCGCAACCCACTGCTAACCAGCTCAGGGGACAGTGTCTGGTCACGGTGGTTTAGGTTCTGGTAGCATTGTTGGGTACTGGACCGGTAGCAAAAAAACTAAGCAAAGCAAACAGCAGCAGCAGTGCACAAGGCCGGCCGCCTAAAATCAGTTATTCACTGAGCTGCGTGCCCGCCCACCACGAGTAACGGTAAGAGATTACAATAACAGTGAGTTTAGTTAAGTGAGGTGAGCTAGGCTAAGCGGCTAAGTCAACTGCAGTACTAACTACTTGTCATTCCAGTACTGAATCGTGCAAAAACCAAATCTGTATTTTTGTAGTATCATCTACTTGACTGAGGTCGGGGCAGGTCCGGTTGTAAGATCACGGGAGGGGAGGGAGGAGGGAGGGGGGTGGGGGGTGAAAAGGCAGCTCCATCCATAGTCCATTCTGATTAGAATAGGACGCTGAATCTGATCCGATGCAAATGCTGCAAACGGGGTTCTCAGGTTGCAGATAATACCTACGCCGGCTGCCGGCCTACTATGTCCACTCCACACAGCAGAACTAGTGAGTGTAAAACTGTTTGTGCACCGCGCAAAAGTTGCCCTGCCCAAAAGAACGGCCCTGTTTCACAGTGGCTTTTGTAATTAAATGGAACAGCAGCTGCAGATAATACCTAAGCCGGCCTGCTATGCCCAGGCAGCAGAACAAGAGTAAGCCAGAACAAGGTTGCAGCCTGACACCTGCGAATAATCCAAAGAGTGCCATGATGAAGTGTGGATGAATGGTGCAGCAGAGCATGGTTACAGGATAGAGGCTGAGCCAGTGCGGGTGTTGAAAGTTGGGCACACCAGAGGTAGAAGTGGGCTGTAGCCTACTTGGCAGCATTTTCAGCCCCGGCACTTCATTTTTTACAAATTAAGCACTGCTTGTCAGGGTCCCAAGCAGTGCTCTGTGCTGCCTCCTGCTCTCTCTCTCTCTGCCCCCCCTCCCCCCCCCCCCCCACCTCCTTGTCAGGGTGAGCAGTGGTCTGTGCTGCCTACTGCTCTCTGGGGCCCCCACCCCATCCTTGTCCTTGGCTTTTCTCAGAGGAGAGCCCTGTGGGGAATGCTGTCTCTGGGCCCCCACCCTCATCCTCTTTCTGGGCAAGGCACCTCTGACTGAAGAGAAACAATGTATGTTGATAATTTGTTTCTCTTCAGTCAGAGGGAGGGGGAGGGGCTCAGAGCAGGCTGCACCTGATTTAGAGGGAGAGAGGCTGGCTTCAGCACAAGCCTCACTCTCAGCTCTCACCAGAAGAGCTGAGGGGGCCGGGCAAGAGTGTGGGATGCCCCCCACCACAGGGGCTGTCGGTGCGTGTTACGGCCCTGCTCACTGTGCCAGAAGCATCGAGCTGCATCTCACTGATGAGGCTTGGATAGGCCCGTGCTCACTGTGCCAAAGTCCTCTAGCTGCGACCCGCTGATCATGCTTAAATAGGCCCCATGCTCACTGTACCCAAGGCCTCAAGCTGATCCCCGCTGATGAGGCTTAAATAGACCCTGTCCTCACTGAGCCATAGGCCTCCAGCAGCGCCACGCTGATGAGGCTTAAATAGGCCCCGTGCTCACTGTGCCACAGGCCTCAAGCTGCGCCCCGGTGATGAGGCTTAAACAGGCCTCGGGCTCACTGTGCCACAGGCCTCCAGCAGCGCCCGGCTGATGAGGCTTAAATAGACCCTGTCCTCACTGTGCCACACGCCTTAAGCAACGCCCGACTGATGAGGCCTAGATAGGCCCGGGCTCACTGCGCCACAGGCCTCAAGCAGCGCCCCACTGATGAGGCTTGAATAGACCCCGTCCTCACTGTGCCACAGGCCTTAAGCAGCGCCCGACTGATGAGGGTTAGATAGGCCCGTGCTCACTGTGCCAAGCGCCTCAAGCTGCGCCCCGCTGATGAGGCTTAAATAGGCCTCGGGCTCACTGTGACATACGCCTCAAGCTGCACTCCGTTGGTCGGTGGGAAATGTTGCCCTAGCGTTGAAAGCTGTCTTTTATGTGATTTCCACGGCCCATGTCATGGTTCTAAGAGCATGGCCCGTTCCAAGACAACCTCACAAGACAAAGGGTTTGCAATCTTTTAATTGCAAATAGCATTGTGTTGAAGAATGGTTGAACAACTTGAATGTGCATTTTTTTTAATGTATTTATTTGTAAATAAGTTTACCCTCCTCAAGAATTTCATGAACAATCACCATTTTGGTAGTTTTTTAATGCTGGTGCCATCGAGTATTGGATTAGCACCGCTGAAGAGCACAGGTTCATGTGCTACTGAGTTCTCGTTAAAAGAAGGATGCACCTGTGCCCAGTTTGTTTTTTTGTTGTGTCCTGTCATGCAAATTACAGTACTCGCATTACAAGATGGCTTCTTCTGTGACGTCAGCTTCTGCCCGCCTCCACTGGGCCGAGGCATGCACGCTGACCCATGCAATGTGGCTCTATGACTAGGGGTGGGTGAGTCCTTGGAGGCTCGAGTCTGGCTTGAGGGAGATTCTGGCTCAGCTCGAGGTCCTCCTGCACGCTCAAGCCCAAACGAGCCGAGCCCCTGATTGAATGGACAAAACAGAACATGATGCTTAATTCTGGCATGTGGCATGCCAGAGCTTCAATCCTCAGCTTTCTGTTCTCTTCTTATCTCTCATGCCCTCTCCTTTTTGACTTCTTGTGACAGCAAAAGGTATCAATGTCCCACTGCAAGATGGCACCCAGTCCTGGTGCCCACGGGGCACCAACGCCGTTGACAGTACCCGCCAGGAAGTATCACATTCTGGTTTTTTGTTTTTTTAATATTCATTTTTATTGAGCAGAGCATTCGGTACAAGACATACATTTCACAATCAAAAAAACCCCACTATTATTGAACCCTTTTAAAAACATTGAATAGCTTCTTCCTGCTACGACGAGATTTAAAATGATAAAAGATAAAAACAGTAGCAGCCAGTATCATCATCAATGATTTCTAAAAAGACAATGTGCAGAATCATGCAATAAAGTGCAACAGCAAAAAGAGATACAATAAAGTGCAACAGCAGAAAAAAAGTGCAAATGCTCCAAAGTGCAAAAACCACAAAAGTACTAATGCTTCTAAAGTGCAACCATGAATGAAAACCAGGTGGGAGCAAGGCATAGTAGTTTCTGGCCGCGGATGCGCTGGTTGTTAGTTTGCGGTGCTGCGGGTATGTTCCTGCGTTCTATAAGCCGCTCCGAGCCATGCGGAGCAGTGTGTGCTATAAAAATGACAGCGACATTGGCACCTACTCTATCCGCTGCCTCAGTGTGCCGAGCAGCCCAGCCCTTCGCTGGTGAGCAGGCAGGGGTAGCCTTGGAGCTCAGCAGAGCTGCGACCACAGTGCCTATGACTATTGGGATGGGAAGCCAGCGGGTAAACAGCCTTGGCGAGGGAAGAAGGTGTAGTGCCTCAAACATACGCTAGTTTGCAGTACTGCGGCCATGGAACGCTGCTCCAGGTAGATGTGAGGGAGGCTCCAGCAGGGGGCGCCATTGCGCTAACTCGTCTTTCATCACGCATCACGGTCTGTGGGAAACAGTTTTGAGTGCTCTTGCTTGTGGCTGCCTAGCTATAGTGTGCATGCACGGCGATCCTGTGTGCATCAGCATCATGGAACGTGTTCAGCTGCCATGTTGGGGACACCTAACAGAGAGAAAAGTGCAACAAGGCCAACAGGGTACCATAAAGCCGCGTTTCCAGTATAGCCTGCCTTAGGAGGGGCGCGGCCATGTTAAGACTGTAGTGAGACTTAGCTGCAAGACCGCGGCCACTTACCGAGCAGCAGCAGCTTGAGCTCGCGGCGAGCGTTCTGCTTGTCCTTCTTGATCCGCCGCTCGATCTCCGTGTTGATCCTGTGCTGCTCCTTCTCCTCCGCCGAAAGCCAGCAGCCCGCCATCCTGCCCGACTACAGCAACAGCAACAAGTGTGCCAACGCGGGACCAGCACCTGGCTCCTTCCCCCTCCTCCCAGCAAAACCAGCTCCGACAGCGAAACCGAAACCTTCCATGGGGCGGGACTTCCGTCTTTGGAAGCCCGCGCAGGCGCGCACGGAGAGAAGCAGTGCTGGTGACGCGGGGCTCCCATGCCCGAGGGAGAGCCCCGCGGAGGCTGCAAGAGTTTAGAATGGCGGTAAGTGGGGCTTGGGGGGGGGCGCTTGTATTTATGCGGCGGTGGCGGCGGCCGGGGGCGCTTGTATGTAGGCGGTGGCGGCGGCGGGGGGCTCTGTATGTGTGTGTGCGTGTGTGTAGGTGCGCTCCTGTGTGTGTGCGGCGGGGGGTGCCGGTGAGTGGGGTGAAGTATGGGGGGTGCGCGCGTGTGTGTGTGTGTGTGTGTGCCTTCCTGCCTGCGTGGGCATGTGTGTGTTCAGGGAATCTGTGGCAGGGGACGTACACGGCGCCGGGCTGGGCGTGTGCGCCCACAAGGTCAAATCTCTGCCAGAAAAAGCGCGTGGCAGTCTGCTGCCCACATTCCCCCAAAAGTGACAACATAAGTTGTCTCGCACTAGACAGCAAAAGCTTCGCTTTTGCTTTCGTCTAGGCGAGACCTAAAAAGTGCTAATGCTCTTAATCACAACGACTGCTACCGTTTCAATATCAAATATAAATCATCTCCCCTTAATTCTTCTAGGTTCTCAAAATACAGTTTTTTTCAAATTTCCTGATGGCTCTCACCCTACTTGCATATGCCTTTTCGAAATTGCGAGTCCTTTTCATTTTATTGAACCACTTCAATTGGGAGGGAACCTCCCTAGATTTCCAGTTCTGGAGGATTAAAGAGCGGGCTACAGTACAAGATATAAATACAAACACTTCCTCAGCCTTATTTAACATCCTTCTATCTTTACAAATACCAAATAGGGCCACCTCGTATTCAGGCTGGATTATTTTCCCGATAGCCAGCTCTATATCCACAAATATTGCCTCCCAGAAGGGTTCTAGCTGTGGACAAGTAAAGAAAGATGGTGCCACCCGCCCCGACCATTGCCCTGGCATCTGAAACATTTGTTTTCAACCTCGGGATACCTTTTCCCCAGGGCCTCCGGAGTCAAATAAGCGAGCCGACGTGATAGAAATATCATCCTTTTAAAATTGGCCGCGCGTAGGGATTTACTTCCCAAATGACATAAGGTCTCCCAATCCTTACGTGAAAAAGGGCATTGTGTCTCGTGGCCTACTTTACCTGAATGACTTTCTATCAATAAAGTTTGTCCAGGGCGGTGAAGCAACTTATACCAATTTCCTATACCATTAATGTTGACCCCATAAAGGGCTACTACCAATTCATTTGGAAAATCGAAAAGGGCGCTAATGTGTTTTTAAAAAAAGTAAATGATTTGCAGATATTCAAAAAAAATTGGTCTCCTAGAGTTATTTGCTCTTGCCATCACCTCTTGCCAAGTAATCACCCTATTTTGGATAACAAAGTGTCTCAGCTCTCGTAGCCCACAAGTTTCCCAGTTTATTATATGACTTGACTTTAGTTGAAGACCCAAACTGGTACATTCCCTCAAACTCAAATATTGTACGTCTGAGGAACCAGAATTTTTAATAAAAGACTGAAGTCTGAACGAATACTCCCTTAGGGTCTTATATCTCGTTTTTTTTGGAGCTTGGAGGTTTTTTAAAACACTTGAGTTTGAGAACCAATTTCTTGTAGCATTTTATCAAGGAAGAAGCTATCTCGAATACATTTTAATCCCATCAATCCCGCCACTATATCTAAAAAGGCGGCCTCGTAATATGCTTTTAAATGGAGTAAAGCGAGGCCCCCCTGGTCGATAGATATTTGTACTACTGACAGCTTAATCCCAAAAAAAGCCTCTAAGTATCGTTTCCATTTCTTTAAAAAAGGATGAATGAATCTTTATAGGGACATTACTAAACAAAAATATAAGCAATGGTAGTATCGACAATTTAAAGAAAGAGGGAGTAGAAGCCACTGATTTAAAAGTCTCTTAATTTTATTTTTCATTCGTGTATAGTTCAGATGATATAGCTGATGGTACTGGCTAGTTACAAATATCCCAAGATATCTAACTGGATCTTGGTTAGCAGCTTTAACCCGTAAACAAGATGGAAAAAGATTTAGATCGGTATTTAGGGCAAGGACCTCTGTTTTATTAGCATTTATTTTGTAGCCCCCAACTTGCTCATAATATCTACATTCCCTCAGTATACTTTCCATATTTTCTTTGGTGGGCAACAGATATAAAATGGTGTCATCCGCGAAAAGTTTGAGCTTCGCCATCCGGGGGATAGGGGGTTGGATAGCAGCATTATTTCTGATTTTAATTACTAAAGGCTCAATAATAAAGGTAAAAAGCAATGGTGAAAGTGGACAGCCCTGTCTAGTCCCTCGGTTTATTTTTATCGATCCTGCCCGCTTTGAATTGATTAATACCTCGGCCGAAGCTCCCTGATAAATATTACATAGCATATCGATTACTTGAGCTGGAAATCCGAATTGACCGAGGAATAAAACAAGGTCGTCCAATTGACCAGGTAAAATGCTTTTTCAGCATCGACCATTAAAATACATGCCGGGGTTAAATTGATTTTAAAACAGTCCAAGGCCTGTATTAAAAACTTGGTATTAGCTGCCATAGATCTTCCCGCTATAAAACCTGTCTGATCACTATGTATTACCTCCTGGGCAGCAAATACAAAGTGTTTGGCCCAAACTTTCATTAAAATCTTGTAGTCCGAATTTAAAAGATTGATTGGCCTATAAGAATTTACATCTTCTGGATTTTTGTATTTTTTGACAAAATATACTATTATTGCTTCCTTAAAAATTGCAGGCACCAGTCCTCCTTGCTTAATGTAATTAAATAGTTTTTTCAAGGGTATCAGTAATTCATTGGAAAAGGTTTTATAAAATTCGATTGGGAAGCCATCCTGGCCACATGCTTTTGCCCCAGCTGTTGCTTTAATGGAATCATATATTTCTGCTGTATTTATATCTAATCCTAATTGATTAATCCGGTTATCTGGAATTTTGGGAATATCTATATTAGAAAAGTATTCCTGAATCAGTTCTTCCCCCACTAAATATTCCATAGAATAAATACCATTAAAATGATCTAAAAAGATCTTTGGAATCTTATCACCATTTACCTCTCCCTGGCCGCTCTGGGGATCCTGTTTCTTTACTATTATAGCCGACTCCTGTCTCTTTCTTACTGAATTTGCCAATAGTTTCCCTACCAACTGACTATCTTCGTACACCTTCTGCTGGTATGTTTTGGAGCTGTAAATTTCTTCCAATATAAAAGTCTCTCAGAACCGCTTTCGCCTGCTCAATTGATTAGGGTATTGCTGGAGCTGCAATTTGTAGCTTGACTATTTTTTGCCTCCTATCATTTACCTGGGCGGCTGTATAGGCTATGATCTGGCCACGGGCTGCTGCTTTAAACCCACCCCACACAGAGAAAGGCTCAGCAGTATTATCATTAACCTTGAAATATTCAGAGATCCATTTTCTGAAACCCGCCCCCCAATCCTGATTTTGGAGCAGAGTGCGGTCCAGCTGCCACCTGGGTCGCTCTCTGTTTTCCTTACCGAATACAATTTCAAGCTCGACTTTTCCATGGTCTGAAAAGGGATTACATCCACTATCTGTCTTAGAGACCTGGAGAGATCTAGATATAAGAAAAAAGTCAATTCTGGATGCTGTCCGGAACCGATGTGAATAACAAGTAAAATAATTTGTATCTGGGTTACTACAGCGCCAAGGGTCTATTAGTTGGTATTCGAGTATGAGGGCTTCTATAATTCTTTTGGTGTTTGGTTTTAGTTGTTTCTTATTTTTATTTGAAATATATTTTTTCAAATCTTATATGAAATTATAATCCCCTCCTATAATAAACTGACCCGGGACCCCTCTCAAGAATTAATAAATTTTTACCAAACTAGAAGCATCGTCCGGAACCGGACCATAATAATTCACAAAATTCAAACTGTTCCCCTGTAGCCTGGCCGCTACCCATAGCCATCTCCCCTGTGAATCTCTTTGAACCTGTAGTAATTCCCAGGCTAATCTTCTTGAAAAATAAATGGCCACCCCTGCCGATGCAAAAAATGCATGTGAAAAAAACCTGGATAAAAATAATTTAGGAGCATTCGACTTTAGATGTGTCTCCTGAAGGAATACCACTTGGGGATTAAAAGATATCAGCCATTTTACAAGGGCGCCATATTTTTGTTTGTTTAAAATTCCATTAGCGTTGATCATCAGAATATTACATTTATTAGTTTCCATCAAGGTTTCTTCTCACTATATAGCTTAAACTTTCAATTGCGTAATGTCTGTACCTCTTGCTTTTACTCTTTTTTACTGCTATTGACCCTAACCCACCCCTCCTACCCCTTACGGAACCCCTCCCACCTCTGAAATGTGAGAACCCCCCTACCCACCATCTGCCCACATTTCACCCCTCCCTTCTAACCTGGGTGTTATGTGATCACACCCCAAGTGTCCCCATTGACCCCCCAACCTCCCCCTCAGCAATGTGCTACTATTAAGTACTTTAACATTGCGGGCAGGCACAACAAATAATTGGAATCAAACAAAGCATGTGTGCTGCCGAATTATAGCACTATCAAACTTAAGGATCCTCTTCAATATCGTAAGACTACACCAAGCGTTCCATTCAACTTGAGTATTGAAAGAGGAGATCCTTTACCATTGCTATTGGTGAAACTACCCCTACATAATTATTCAAACACTACCCCCTGCTGAGATCTGTTTGAGGAGGGATTGTGCTTCTTCTAGAGCTGTAAACATAAAGAATTTTCCTTTCACCAAAACTCTCAGCTTTGACTGCTGAGGGAATGAAGCTTGAGCACCATGTGCTTTAAATAAATGGAGAATTTTAACAAATTCTTTCCTTCTCCGTGCAGCAGTGGCAGTCATGTCCGAGAATATAGGTCATTTGATTGTCTCTGTCACAGAAAACTGTCTCTGCTGAAAGGCTTTTGACAGGATCTTCTCCTTAATCCCGAAATCTGCAAAATTCAGCAAGATAGTTCTGGTAATAGTAGAATTGGTGAAACGCCCTGCAGGAACCTGATGGGCTCTTGTAATGGTGAGATCGCCCTCAAACTCTGGCAATACTTTCTGTTGGATAAATGAGTTGACCCATTGAAGCGGGTAGGAACCTTCTATACCTTCTGGGACCCCCACAATCCTGAGGTTTGATCTCCAAGAATGGTTCTCGAGCTCTTCCAATTTATTTTCAAGAAAATTCTTCTTTTTTGCCTCAGCCTCATGTAATCTATTTGGCAGTCCAGACATTTTTTCCTCTAACTTTTCCAGTCTCGAATGCAGAGCTGCTATCTCTACTTGCTGATTTTTTTTCATTTACCGTATCTCATCAGGGATCAAATTCAACGTATCTCGGATATCTAATTGATACCTTGCCTCAGTTTCTGAGCTTTGACTGACATTTTTCAACAGAATATCGGTATCAACGTTTACGCCCTCCCCCTTAGGGTCTAGCTGTACCGAAGGGCCAGGTGAGATCGATTGAACCTCCGATGGTACTCTCCTTGAGGTCTTATCTGCAGTTATTGCAGCTACCGGCAGAGAAAGGGGTTGTAATACTGCTGATTGAAGTGCCACCCGACTCACTGTAGTTTCCGTCATGAGCTCACTGCTTTTAACAACCATGTCTAGCACTGGGGATGGATCAAGATTAGGGCTCCCGGTTTTCCGTTTAAACGGATTAATACACATAAATACAGACGGAAAACATTTTTTCCTTTGTCTGTATTTATAAATAGACACGGAAAAATACTGACAAACCGGCAAATGTGTCTATCCCTGTCTGAGGTTCACATGGGCTGCAGAAAGAAATTTGAAACCGTTTCCTGATTCTCTTGCACACTATTCTTCCATCTAAATCACCCTAAGCATTCCCCTGCTGAGCGATTTGTTTCCAGGGAGCCTCTACCGCCCTGACAGCAGCAGTCCAGGAGCGCTTATCAGCTTTTTTTAATTGAACACTCTCGGCTGTTAAGGCTGTAATGATGTAATCAGCTGTCTCTTTCTCTGGACTCGGTGCCTGTGTAGATCGCTTGAAAAGAAAAGGAGGGAGCACCATGGGTGAGTAGGGAGGGGACCCCAGGACACACTCAAATCACAGCGTGGGCAAACCCAGCCTGAAAGCGAACCCACACAGAGACAGAAAACTTCAGAGCGCCAATCTTCAGAAAGGCCTTGGAAACGAAGGGGTGTCCTGTAAACAAAACGTTGCACTGGTTCAGAAATTGACTGGATGGATATGTACCACGCTAGCAGCTTGTGCAAGGGGGACACCTCCTTGTACTAACGGCGGCAGCATGATAAAAATATAATTAACATTGATTAGTTCTAAAATAGCTGTGTTTACATGATACGAAGTGGGAAAATATGCTTTCCCCTTCCAAACCTGAAATACCACCATGTGTTCGCCCAGCCCTTCATTTAGCACTCAGTGCCCCCGGAGTGAAAATCATTCTGTTCTATTTGTTTTAATGGGTTATTCGAAGACCAGGCTGGTCATTTGAATATATATGTCACTCTTTTAAAATAAAATGCAATGTAATGCTTACACGCATTTTCCAGGTAGTTAAAACCATTTTGTTCTTTTTATATAAATATTTATATAATATGGAGCAGAGAAAAATATATTTGCCCCCATTCCTTGCCCGGAAAAATCGTAGGCAAGTAGGGCTCTCTCATTTGGTTGAGCCTCTTAGACTGGGCCTTCATGGGCAGCGCTTTTATTTATCTTGAAGTGTATAACCAGGCCCAAATCTCGGCGTCTGCTCACCATCCTGTGATCCTGGGCAAATAACTTGATTTACCAGTGCATGTAGAAATTAGAGGGATTTTGTGTAATCAGACTGGCGCTCATGTCAAGCACTTCAATGCCTTTGGTGCACGCTATACAAAACAGGAAAAAATGCACAACGATGTCAAACAAAAACATTTTCTTTGAGAAAAAAACCCTCCCCAAGCAAAAGGTATCCATTCAAGATGAACATGATAAACATGAATAAATGGGAGGAATTAGAGTACACTTGCACGCTGTTCCCTGGACTACTTTTGCTATGAAGTGAAGGTGTTAACAGTTGATAAAGTTGGAGATCAGAAGTCCTAACCGGGGTTAAACTGTACAGACCATATGGATAACTAGGATTTAGGGACTCCCTCAGTCTGTACTCTGAATAATTTGTACTAATGTCCGGAGGCCAAACGGCACAAAGGCAAAAAACAACCAGAAAGAGCCCCAATGTCCTCAAAGTCTCTTGAAATATACATGTTCTTATCCTACAATGGCAAAGTTTTCAAGTTTAAGTATTCTGTTTATTTAGTTTGACACATATATATATATATATATATATATATATATATATATATATATATATATAGATAGATATATATATATATATATATCTAAATCTATAACAACCGAGTTGAAGTGTGCATTGTCTAATTAAATAAATGTGGAAAAATACTAGCTGCAGCGGCTTTTTTGCTTGCAACACAAATAAATATGGATAAATACAGAAAAAATGACCCAAAAATAAATATGGATAAATACAGACGGAAATGTAAAAAAAATAAATACCATAAAACCGGGAGCCCTAATCAAGATTAGGTACTCCATCTTCAACTTACTCATTCGGGGGAGCTAAGGATGTATGAGACGCCACCGACCCTTGTATCTGAAACCGCGCTGGAGTCTGATCGATCTGCTGCAGTACCCCTAGACCGTTCATTTCGGGAGATTGTTGCATTAGTCCATAATTTCCAGAGGCTATCGGTGCTGTTCGAATCTGTCCTCTATTCGGTGATGAGGCTTTAGATGGCTTGCAGGCGATGTCCTGAGTTATGGAGGATTGTGGATTTAAGGATTTTGGGGTAGTTCTCTTTATAAATAATGGAAAGTCTTTCATTTCTTTTCCTCCTATTGTGTCTTTCTTTGGACCATCTTGAGCTGGACTTGTTGACACGGCTGGGGCTCCCAGTACCTCTGATGTATTTTTTACGTGTTCCCCCCCCACTATAGCATCAACTTGTCCTTCACTTTGTAAGGAAGTGGGGGTGAGGGGGAGCTCGTCTTCCGAACTCTCCAGGCTAGTATCCAGAACTGGGGAGGCCGAGTTGTCTTTCTTATTTTTATCCTTATCCTTGTCCTTGGCCGCCTGACGTGTAGCTTTCCTCGCCAAAGCTTGGCGTGTTTTAATTGGTTTACCCATTGCTCCCCTTCAATCACTCTTTATTGGACAAGACTGGACTGGGCTGGACTGAAGAAAGGTCTAGTCTATTCCTTCACAATATGTCCTTAATCACCTCAAAATTTTGCTTAAATTTGAATTTCTTTGCTCTGGACTAATACTGCAGATAGTCCCCAAAGTCAAACCATAGTCAAACCCTCCTCACCTCCTCACTTTCCTGTAATGGCCAGGTCTTTTTACTGAAGTGTGTTTTTACTATGCCTCACTTCAAGAAAGCAGATTTCATCTTGTTTTTCTTATTTTCACAGCGCTGACATCTTGAAAGCAGCCACCGGAGGGGGTAGATGAGCTATCTTCCCACTGGCCGATAGTAATTAGCCTGAGTTGAGCTGAGTTGAGCGGAAGCGCATTCGCCACTCTACCGCGTCGCTCTGCCGACACTGCTCCTGCCAGACAACAAACTTCACTGCCCCACCCACTGTTCTGCTACTCCTTTTCGTCTGTCCACCGTGCTGCCACCCAAAGTCCCCGATAGTCACAGCCCCCTGGATGTTATTGTTGCTGTGAGTTTTCCAGCGTTTCTTATTGCATTCTCCGCATGAATTCCTTAGATGCTGCACTCAAGAAAAACGAATAGCGCTAGGACGCCACTTTGCTGTGGCAGCTGAGCGCTTTACAAATTATATAACATAACATAACATAACTTATCTTACTGACCGACCTTGAAAGTATGAAAGACTGAGTTGGCCCCGCTGAGATTGGACGTCATCTATTCTCTGTCAATAATGTAGGCGCTGCTGTGTTGGTTACTACGAAAGGTGAACAACACTTACAACGCAACTTTTACATCGCAGAGCTTTTACAACCCAACCATTACAGCGCAAACTATTACAACGCATTGCTCTGGGGGGCGCTCTAGGACAGGGAATAGGTTAATTTACTATCCAATAACCTTCCCTAGTGTCCACGGGGACTGGAGTTGGAATAGTAAATTAAACTATTCACTATCCAGCGCCCCAAAGAACTATGCGTTGTAACGGACTGCATTGTAATAATTGCGTTGTAAAGGCATGCGATGTAAATGCATGCGTTGTAACGTCATACATCCCTACGAAAACCCAATACTAAAAAGAGGCAATAATTTACTACGAATACATGCAGACCTGCAGCTGATTACACAAATGCAGACAGCAACTTAAACACAATGCCCTAGTTGTGTTGTGGGCCCTAGCCCCACATGATAAGCAGGGCTTTAAGTGGGATGAAAAAACTGGGGGTCTCTCAAAGGGGCATGGCCAATGTATACTTGGGGCGTGGCTTAAAATATGTAAGCTAAAAATCTGTGATTAGCATAATGTGCCGAAAGACTTGAATTTTGCTGTTTCTGTCATTGCATCCAGATATATGATACAACAAATAACATCATGTCTACAACAAGTCAGGACTAATGGCTTTGTCAATGGTTGTTAGTCGCATAAGATAAATAAGCAGCAACTTTGGCTTGTACATATTATTAAAAAAGCTTAAACTTAAAGCCCTGGTGACACCACAACAATGTTGCTGCTCCTGAGTTTCAAAAAGAGAAGGGAAATCCAGAGAGAAAATGACTCTTTAAAGGATTTCCCTTCCCCTACAACACTCACCTGGCATGATGCTGTCACTTCTCCACTCCTGAGAAGTGAGCAGTGTGGGCAGCGCACATCGATGTACCTGCTGTCTGGAAACGGGTCTCTATCGGGCTCTGTTTTGTGCTCTGACACAAGCAGTCCGTTTTTTTCCGGACTGTAGTGACTGCAGCCTGCTGTCACTACAGTCTGGAAGAAAGTGCCAGGGCACAAAACAGAGACCGAGAGAGACCCGTTTCGAGGCCCCTTTAAAAAACTGCTGGTGCTCAGACCCCTTGAGACCCAGCCCAATTAAAGCCCCGATGATAAGGAATAAGGACACAGACACAGTGTGTATGGTTACTGGAAATGGCCCAGGGCACGTGCGCCCGGCCCCTTTTATTAGCAGGGTCACCTGACTGGTAACGCCTGTGATAGGTAGGTGTTATACAGGGTGAAACACTCAGGGGAATATTAACAAGGCCTTTATCTCCACTTTTTTGGCTTAAAAAGCCACATGAGCAGAGATAAAACTATAGCCCTATTTACAAGAGGGTGCTAACATGCATAATCGCATGTTAGCAACCTTTGCATCTCTAATGAGATGCAAAGTGGGCGTCACTTAGTGTACCCCGGATGGACTACCTTGTAAAATATAGCTGATGTTCACATTGCGATATTTACAAGGCAGCCCACAGGATTTTAGCACACGTTAGATTTTGGCGAAAACTGAGGTTTTTGCCAAAAACTAACATCTGCTAAAATCCTGACTTACCTATGCTTAACATAGGGCTGGGTGGGTCATATCAGCAAGGTTATCGCCGTTTTGCAGGGAACATAGCTGGAAAACCAGCGATATTCCATACGAAACAGCGATTTCCCTGCTATCTCTGGAATTTTTAACGCCCTGGAGAAACGAGCTGTTAACAACGCGCTCCCAGGGCGATAAATTGCAGAGATAGACGGCGATAAATAACAAAGCGCTAAGCACGGCCAGCGATAATTATCACTGACCGTTGTTAATATGCCCCTAGAACGTGTCCAGCAGGACACTACAGCCCTGTACACCTCTCCGTGTGTGCACAATATTCATGATTCACGCGCTGATTTGTTTTTTAAATTATTATTTGTATTTATTTTTTGTTGACTTGGTTCGTATTTGGGATCTTGGGGCCCGATTCACAGAACTAATTTAAGACAAAATCCTAAACTTACTACTTTTGGTATTCACAGAAGTTAGGATTTTGTCTTAAATTTGTCTTAAGACAGACTTAAGTCTGTCTTAAGACAGAATCTAACTTCTGTGAATACCAAAAGTAGTAAGTTTAGGATTTTGTCTTGTTAGTTCTGTGAATCGGGCCCTTTGAGCCGAGCCGGACCCAGGCTCGGCTCTGCCCATGAATTCCTGGGCAGGCGGCTGGTGCACACATCAGGAGACGGCGTGGAAGGAGGTGTCTCAGGCACCGCTACAGCAGAAACATGCACCCACCCACTGACTTCTTCTCACATTTATTCATGTATTCATTCACGGACTCAACAATCAATACAACACGGCGTTCGTGTATCCAATAGTCCGAACTCCCGGCATTGATTGCTGACGGGGACCCCGGAGTGCAGAAACGTCACTGGACGTTCAATGGACGGTCAGTGGTAAAAGTTGGATTTTTATGTCGCCAGCAGGTGGCAGTGTTGTCTCGGTCCACACTCAGGCATCCGCCAGCCTAGAACGTATCACAAAGTTTCTTCTTTCAGGCATTCCAAAATAACTGTTCGTGACTGTAAACCCGAGGTGGTAAAATGTGCAAACGACACAACTTCTTAGCAGTCACAGGGGTCTTTCGTGCGCGCACCCCCGCGGGGCGCCGCCGCAGGTGCACGAACCTGCAGTTACACACAGGGCTTTAAATGGGAAATAATAAGTGCAGGTACTCACTAAAATAAGCTAGAGGTGTAGTGAGTGGGCGGGGCTAGGGGCGGGGCTAAGGGCAAGACATGATGATGCTTAACAACTTCTATAATAGTTGCACACATACCAAAACACATGAGAAATGTGTTTATATAAACAAAGCAGGTTAACTCATTACACAAAATGAAAGACAAATGCAATAATATGTTAACATTGCCTTCTTTTGCAATAGTTGCACATTCTGAATGAGATACTGTTAATTGTTGTTGTTTGGCACAATACTATGGGGCAGATCTACAAGAAAGTGCCGCAGCGTGGCACCGCAAGCCCTTTGGCTGCGCCACGCTGCGGCACTTTCAGAGCACAGGAATGCGACTTATCTACAATAATATGTCACATTCCTGTGCACTCCCCTGCACTGGCGCAGAAACAGCTGCCATGCGTCGGCGCATGCACCCTTGCACCATGGTGCAAGGATGCCTGCTTCATGGGGAGATTGTTTTCGTGCAGGAAGGGGAACCTTCCTGCACAAAAACAATCACTACAGGCGCAGCACGAATTGAAAGAGGAGAAAACGAGGAGAAATGAAAACATGTCTCCTCGTTGCGCCTGGTGGCGTTGCATTCTGACGCATTTGCAGGTTTACGATTTCTCGTAAATCTGGAGATGTGTCTGGTTCCATGGGTGTTGCATGGGAACACCCACAGCAACACCCATGGAACGCCCCTGTCACGCAAAGTGCTGCGGGTGAAGGGGCCATATTTACAAGGAGAGGAAAAGCCACGCAGGGTGGCTTTTCCTGTCCTTGTAAATATGGGGCAAAGAAATGCGCTGCCAGTGTGTCACAAAAAGTGACGTAACAGCAGCGCAAGGGGCTTGAAAATCTGCCCCTATCTATTTTTGAGCACGTGAGTAGGAAGAAACTGAAAATACCCCCACTTCGAACTAAAGCTCTTGTGGCACCAAGCACATGAAACAACTCATCATGACCCTCACCAGAAGATATCTCTTGCCTCTTCCATCTATCTATCCATTCATTCTCTCATTCTACCATTTACCTGCTGATGTCCACCATTTAACCTGTACATTCTGTCGTCTATTCAGTCTTTTATCCATCATTCAGTTTTTCACGATTCCATCTGTACACCCTTCATATCCAAATCTATCCATCCATCCATCTCCGAACTTTCCATTCATCCTTTCACTCATCCATCTCTTTTTCCACCTTTCGCTCATCCATCAACCCTTTCACTCTTTTATTCTATCCACCCTTTCATTCCATCCACCCTTTCACTCAATCCCTCCTTTCACTCATCCATCATCCACCCTTTCAACCCTCCTCCCTCCCTTTCATTCATCCATCAAATCTTTCACTTATACACCCATCATCCACCCTTTTATCCAACCATCCACCCTCTTTCACCCATCCATCCATTTATTCTTTCACTCATCCATGCATCTATCCATCTATACATCAGCCCTGTCACTCACCCATCCATCCACCCTTTCACTCACTCACTCACCCACCAACCCTCCCTTTTACGTTACTTATGAACCTTTGTCGCCGAGCAGACATGTACACACAAAGTGCCACCCATTTTCTTTAAAATGCCTCCTGAGAGTGTTTTGATTCTCTCTCTTTCTCTCACTTTTTTCTTACAACAAACAGGCACACAAATGCAGGCAAACACACAAACATGAGCAGACACACAAAAGATTCAGGTATGATAAAAGCCATTTTATACTCTTCGCCATGGCTCTTTTAATTGCCACTGCCAGGGGGCTGCCATGATTCCTGGGCTAGCACGAATGCACAGGATAGTGTGACTGTGTTTGACAGCGCAGGGCCCGAGCGGACCCTGCTCTGTCAAGCACAGTGTGATGGTGAGCACCGGACATTATTCAGATGAGCCCTGCGGAATAGCTCAGCGGGGGCTCCGATCGGGGCTACAGAAGCGGCGCCTTGGCTGCCAGAGACACGTTCCACTCCTGCTCACTAGCACAGCTAATGAGCCTACCTTTGGTACTCTCTAGGGGCCTTATTTATGAAGGACTTGCGCCGCCGGTGCGTCACTTTTTCCCATGTTAAAAGTGACGCACCGGCAGCGCAAGTCCTTCATAAATAAGGCCCTAGGGCAGTAGAGAAGTGCTGGTACTCAGAGTGATCAATCAAAGAAGTGCCGGTACTCAGTACCAGTGAGTACCAGCTCATTTAAAGCACCAAAACTTACACAGCTCCTCTGTACTAGTGGAAATAACCTGAAGGCGCTTCCCAGATACTGCGCACCCTCCAGCGCCACCAGCTCTCTGTCAAGATGTAAACAGTCAAAGCACTAGAATACGCAGGACTTACCCAAGAATTCCGTAGTTATCGTCCTAGGGAGGGAGGACTTGGTCCCCGGGAGGGCTCTGTCCCTAGGGGTGCTAGATCCCCGGAGGGCTCTGTCCCTAGGAGGGCTCTATCCCTAGCAGGACTCAGTCCCCTGGAGGGTCCGATCTCGGTTCAAGGAGGGGGATTGGAAGCCAATGATTACCCTGGAGAGGCTGACCCTACATGTATGCATTGTTTACAGACTCTGCCCCATAAAACTTACCAACAAGGAATAGTGCAACAGTGGAGCTGTTATGACTTATTTTATTGGACACAAAGATTCCACGTTTTAAGATGGGTTTGGGTGAAGCAACACTGCAGGTATAATACTGGCAAGATAGCTCAGGTGGTCAATGCATGTGGTACAGAGACATGCGTACAATCTTTAGTCGCAGGTTTGATTATACTCGGTTACCTTGTAGCTTACTACCATGTCTGTCCTGCAATTTATATATTTCTATTCTTTGTAAGATAGCTCAGTGAACTAATGTGTGTTTTGTTTTTGCAGAATTCATTGTGTATTTTAGGTCAAAGTTCCAATGCGGATAAAACGGTTAAGGGGTAATGCAACTACTACATATGATCTGCAAGGCACACATTAACATCCTTGCAGGTTTTATCTAAACCTTTAATTCTTTTAAGGTCGATAACATGGATTCTTTTGAATTGGGTTTATACTAACGATTAGTTTGCACCCAGAGTCCAGCTATGCATTGAGTGCTATATAAATGCCAATCATTTGTATATTCGACACAGCATCCAATACATAGAAAACCCCTCTCTAGACTATCTGTTTACCAACTTGTGAAGAGACCAGCAGGGTGCATGTTTGTTCCATCAGACGGGGTGCTGAGTGTGGTGGCAAGGTGTGAGGGTGGACCTGCTGTTCACCAGGACACAGCTCCGACCAAGGACTCATTGGCCTTGAAGGGAGGTGTTTGGTGGTGGCGGGGGCAGAGGCATGGCTCCAGTGCCCACAAGGGCTGGTGCTCCGCCTGGCACTCTGGATGGGCACTGGAGCTGTGCTTGTGTCCTGGCATCGACACAGAGCACGGGAACACAGTCAGGCGATGTTCTGCGCTTGGCCAGAGACTAGTTTAGAAGGAATTCCAGTTCCCACTGTCCAGGAACAGAGGCTAGGATATTCTTACCTTAGTTTTGATAAACCTCTTGGGTGATAAAGAGTGTTCAAGTTTTCAAACTCTGCTATTCCAATAACTTTGATTGTCTGAAGGATGTTTAGTGGCTTATTTATGAGAGCTCTACATCACTTTTGCACCATGTAAAGTGTTACATGCGTGACGCGGGGCTCTCATTTCAAGTTAAGATTTCACGCAAAGTCACCCTGCGTGGCTGTGAGTGGCCTCATAAATCACGAGTAAGGCGACGCAGCTCAAGTCACTGTGCCTCCTCACTCTGCACCCGGGAGTCGTTCCATGAGCGTTGCGGTGGGTTTTCACGGCAACACCCATGCAATTTGATGCTGCCCCAGATTTACAAAGTCGTGTGAACCTGAGGAAGCGCCGAATCCGTACACCTCCCGAGGTGAGATGTAACGAGGCAAAATATGTTTATTTTCTCCTACTTTTTTCTCTTTCTGTGTGCTGCATTCTGTGTGGGGACTTCTCCCTCTCGCACCTATTTTTTTCTTTTTTTTAACCAGAGTTTTTTTATATATAGCAAACTTGACCCAAAGGTATCAGGTATCAGAGCGCATTACACAATCACCAGATGTGTTACATGAGGGCACATTCATTTTTAGGTTTCGCTGGGGGGCGGAGCCGTCAGGCTCCTCCTCCAGCGAAATCTGTAGTTTCTAGTATGGGTGACTTGAAGACGCCTCTCTGCTTCATTGGCTAGCTCCATAAATGGAGGCTAGCCATTGGAACAGAGAGGCGTCCGTCAATGCTGGACCAGACACGGGGGCGTTCCCGAGATTCTTTGGCTTTTGCCGACGTCACGCGACGCCAGGAACGCCCCCGTGTCTGGTCCGGCCGGGCCGTGTTTGCTGCTGTCCTGCCTTGTGTCCCTCCTCCCGCCGTCCCCACGTTTCCCTCCTCCCTCCCGACGTCCGTGTCCTTTCCCGCCCCCCTCGTCCTCTCCCGCCCGCCCCCCTCGTCCTCTCCCGCCCCCCCCTGTCCGCACAAACAAATATTGGTATCCCGTCCCGCCCGGGGGTTTCTTCAGCCGGCCGGCCAATCCCAGCGCGGCCGGCCGGAAGTGCCCGCCCCCCCCCCCCGCCGCCCAGCGCGAGAAGAGGAGCCACGGCGAGCGCTGGAAGTCTGCGCTGCGCATGGAAAACAAGCTTCCCCACTCGGGTAACTGCTGGAAGTGAAGGTAGGCACATCGGGCATGAGTGTGTGTGGGGCTTCAGAATTGGCACTTTCCCCTGTATGACGAGCACTGCTAAAAACACCAGCATACGGACCTGGAACCCTTGGAAAGCTGCAGTTTCTAATAGAAAGCACAAGCCCGAGTCTAGGAACTCCCGCCCGCCCCCCCCTGTCCTCACAAACAAATATTGGTATCCCGTCCCGCCCGGGGGTTTCTTCAGCCGGCCGGCCAATCCCAGCGCGGCCGGCCGGAAGTGCCCGCCCCCCCCCCCCCCCGCCGCCCAGCGCGAGAAGAGGAGCCACGGCGAGCGCTGGAAGTCTGCGCTGCGCATGGAAAACAAGCTTCCCCACTCGGGTAACTGCTGGAAGTGAAGGTAGGCACATCGGGCATGAGTGTGTGTGGGGCTTCAGAATTGGCACTTTCCCCTGTATGACGAGCACTGCTAAAAACACCAGCATACGGACCTGGAACCCTTGGAAAGCTGCAATTTCTAATAGAAAGCACAAGCCCGAGTCTAGGAACTCGGCAGCACCCTCCCCCGAACCACAATCCGCCCCCCTCCACAACTATGTAACACCCGAGATGTCACAAGACAGCTCAATAAATCCCACTGCACGTATATTCCGTGGCCGCGTGGACAATGCCACCTTTTCATACCCACATCTGCACATATCCCATTCCCCCAGCAGAGCCAGCGAGGGAACCAAGCCACCAGGGGCTGCGTCCGTGCACTCCCTGCTCTTCCCAGAGCACCTTTCCCTCTAGAACTATGAAACATCAGAAAGGGTTTCTGGCCACCCCAGGCCTGGCGTGTCTTACCCTTTCTGCCGAAAGCAAAAATCTCTACGGTGAACCCCGATTTTCTGGAACCATATACCACGGCCTCAAGTGACAAGCTCTGCCATGCGCCCTTTCCTCTACCCTCCCAACTCTTACAGTTTTTCTCCTCCACAGGCTGAGATTTCTTTTAAGTATTATTCCCCTCACCCATGGCCCAGGTCTTACCCCCCAGTCATGTCGCATCTCGATTCGAGGCTCTATCTCACGCCCCTTCCCGGTGCTAGAAACCCTTCTAAAGGATGCCCCCATCCGAAGCTCTATTTATCCACTGCCCCCAGAGAGATCCCAACTTTGTAACATAGCGCTTTGTTTCTTATTTGGCTAGACTGTGTAACATAGCGCTTTGTTTTCTATTTAATTAGATTGTGTAACATAGCGCTTACTTTTGTATTTAGTTAGACCATGTAACATAGCGCTTTGTTTTGTATTTAGTTGGACTTTGTAACATAGCGCTTTGTTTTGTAGTTAGTTAGACTGTGTAACATAGCGCTTGCAAGGCTGTGCCTCTCACGCTGACCCGTGTGAGTACCTACCGACCCAGGGGGGAGCGTCAGCTCTGCTGTTGGTGACGTCTACTTGTTCATGTTTGTTTCACGTATTTCTGTGTCTTGTTGCTGTTGTCTGTTTTCGCCACGCCCACATCAGGCAGTCTGTGGCGCTAATTGTTGATGTCCCAGTGTGAGTGGGTCCCTGCCAGTGGGGTGCTCCCTGTAACCAGAACTAAGGAGGTGGTAAAAGGATATGTGCTGGTGCATGACGGCATAACGTGCGGTTTATGAAGGAAGTGGCCGCCCCAATAAATGGGCTAAAACATGGAGCCCTGGCTGCCTACAGAGGGCTGTGAGGAACTCGGAAGCTGCAATTTGACCCTGTGTGGGAGAGAAGTGCGCGCTGGACGCCCGGAGACAGGGACTTTATCAGTGATTCTCATGTTAATAAAGCGAATACAATGTTAAGTGTGAGTGGCTTTTATGTTGCCCCTACCCTCGAGGCGAATGTAATTACCATTTAGGAACACTACATTTAATTTGTTGTTTTTTTCTGCGAGAAATGCTCTTAAGTACGGGTACGCTTTTAAATGGCATTGGTCAACCAGACCGTCTTTCAGCTGAGCTGCCTGTGAGCATGAGAAGCAGAGGTCATTCATTTGAACCGTGGTGTACTACATGCAGTGAGAATGCTGCAACTCTCTCCCTAATTGGTCTTCAAATGAAACTAAAGTGCCCGCGGTAGCTCGGATCTCAACGTGCAGGGTCTCGTTAAAAAATGCAGCACTGAGCTCCCAGTGACGCTTGTCCACGCAACCATTTGTAATTTAGCATTTACACATTCCACATATACCCCACGCCCAAAGACGAATGCACCGATGCATTTATTTCAAAGAGTCTCAAAAGCGTTTATTCTAATTGACCAATTAAAATCATAGACACTACACAAGTGCATAGCACTGAAGGTATTAAATTTGTTCCGTTTTAAAAATCGCTCAAAGAACACTAAGCAAGTATTTGGCTGTGCACTTTGCACCAGTGTTCACAGATAAAAAATATGTACAGAATAAAATTTACGGTATATCAACATAGAAAAGAAACACGTTTTTTACAAGACTGTTAAAGATGTTTAAATACACAGCTCTGTTTTTATAATTACAGTATTTACATCGAGCACCCTGCGCATAGCACACGGTACTGTGTAGTAAATACACAGTTGCTAGTAAACCACAGTATACTTCCCCAGTGAAGAAGTATAGCTGTTACATCGCCCTATAGCACACGTGGCATCGTATGTCTGCCCTGATTTTAAGTCTACATTATTTGCTCGCTGGATATTTTGAGTCTATAAATGCGATATTAAAAGTGAAATTACAAGTCCCAGAATGCATCATTCAGTTGTCTAAAAAAAACGAGACCCAAGCAGCAGAAAGTATCACAAACGTCACACAGGGGCCAACAGGCGCCTATGGAAAAGTTAGTACTTCTTCAGCACTTTTTATCCTGCACCATGGAGAAGAAGAATGCGCAGAGCGAGCCCCACGACTCCCCGCAGTACTCCTCCGCGACCTTTTTCTGGTCGACGCTCTCGTCTTCCACGCATTCTTTGCTGCTCGTCTCAGCGTCCTGCTTCACCTCAGCAGTCGCGTTAGAAGGGCGGGAGGGCTTTTTACCGGGGTGAATTACTTTCTCCTTCCCAGAGGCAGCTTCTATAAGGCTGGAGCTGGAGAAGCTGAGGAGCGCCTCCTTGGGCCCCTTTTTGCACTCCTTTGACTTTAAGACCGCCTTGGGGTCTTGACACAGGTTCTTCTGTTTCTTCAAAGCGCACGCGATCTGCTTCCAGTAGTTCTTCTGGTTGGCTGCATACTGAGGGCACGAGGAAGGGCTCCCGGCGAACACATACCAGAAGCTCTCCCCTCGCTTGAGTCTCATGTGTGTGTGTGTGGCTATGGGTGTGTGTGGCTCTGGTGTGTGTGGCTATGGGTGTGTGTGTGTGTGTGTGTGTAGCTCTGGGTGTGTGTGTGGCTCTGAGTGTGTGTGTGGCTCTGGGTATGTGTGTTTGCGTTGCTCTAGGTGTAAGTGTGGCTCTGGGTGTGTATGTGTGTGAAGCAGTGGGTGTGTGTATGTGTGTGGCTCTGGGTGTGTATGTGTGTGTGTGGCTCTGGTGTGTGTGTGGCTCTGAGTGTGTGTGTGGCTCTGAGTGTGTGTGTGGCTCTGAGTGTATGTGTAGCTCTGGGTGTGTATGGCTCTAGGTGTGTGTTTGTGGCTGGCTCGGGGTATGTGTATGAGTGGCTCTGGGTATGTGTGTGTGACTCAGGTTGTATGTGTGGCTCTAGGTATGTGTGTGTGTGTTTTTGTGGCTCTAGATGTGTGTGTCTGTGTGGCTCTGAGTGAGTGTGTGTGTGTGTGGCTCTAGTGTGTGTCTGTGGCTATGGGTGTGTGTGGCTCTGGTGTGTGTGTGTGTGGCTATGGGTGTGTGTGTATAGCTCTGGGGGTATGTGTGGGTCTTAGTATGTGTGTGGCTGTCTCTGGGTGTGTGTGTGTGTGTCTCTAGGTGTGTGTGTGTGTGGCTCTTAGTGTGTGTGTGTGTAGCTAGCTCTGGGTGTGTGTGTGTGGCTGGCTCTGAGTGTGTGTGTGTGGCTCTGAGTGTGTGTGCGGCTCTAGGTGTAAGTGTGTAGCTCTGAGTATGTGTGTTTGTATGGCTCTGGGTGTATGTGTGTGTGTGGCTCTGGGTGTGTGTGTGTGTGTGGCTCTCGGTGTGTATATGTGTGTGGCTCTGGGTGTGTGTGTGTGGCTCTGAGTGTATGTGTGTGTGTGGCTCTGGGTGAGTGTGTGAGTCTTAGTGTGTGTGTGTGTGGCTGGCTATGGGTGTGTATGTGTGGCTAGCTCTGAGTGTGTGTATGTGGCTCTAAGTGTATGTGTGGCTCTAGATGTCTGTGTGGCTCTGGGTGTGTGTGTTTGTGTATCTCTAGGTGTGTGTAGCTCTGGGTCTATGTGTGACTTTGAGTGTGTGTATGGCTCTCGGGGTGTGTGTTTGTGTGGCTCTGGATGTGTGTCTGTATGTGTGTGGCTCTGGGTGTGTGTATGTGGCTCTAGGTGTGTGTGTGTGGGGGGGACTCTGGGTGTGTATGTGTGTGTGTGTTTCTCTGGGTGTCTGTGTATGTGTGGCCGCATTGTGTGTGTGTGTGGCTCTAGGTGTGTGTGTGGTAGTAATTGCTGTCTGCTAAACTCGTCCGTAGGATACAATAAGTCTCACATTTGAGAGAAATTAAGCAAATGGCAATGTAAATAACAATGCCATTTACTTCTCTATTTCTTAAACCAACACATAAATACAAACTTTGTCATTTACAATGCCAATAGCTCAAACTTTTCCAAAGGCGAAACCATTGCATTGTAAATGCTTGTTGTAATACATGGGAAGATGAAGTGATTTGCCCAGCGTAACAGGATGTTCAGCGTCCTTGCCGAGACCCAGTTCCCCAGATTCTAGGTCGATCGCCCTGGCCGTTAGGCCAACTCCTCATCTCTGTGAGGACTTTACTTTCTAATAATTCCATGGGCACATAGACAAGCCCTCCCACGCCTCTGTGAGACTCCTCTTTGCATTCATTCCTTTCTGTTTCTTGTGTACCAGGGCAGGAAGAGGTTACTGGGCATTGGCAGATAAGGCAAATGCCACTTACCGAGGGTGTCTGGTGCCACAACATGCATGTACTGAGCTCAAAGTGATTTACAAATACTTGCTTGCATCAGTTTCCTCTCAGGAAACCTTCTTGGAAGTGTTCAGTTTAGACTAACTTTTAAGTCTTTTGGGGAAACGGATAGGTTTTGCTGTTTCCTGATGAGTGTTTTCTCAGTTACAAAACAAATGTGCTCTGGGTTGCACCCTGGGCGCCTCCCACAATCCTAAAAAGAAGCCCAGAAGTCCACAACCCAAGGGATGAAGTTCGACCTACAAAGATACTTTCCAGGTGCTTCCTTGGTTCATCCCTGTGTGATCCCTGAGTGAGCTGGGGTTCAGTCACTGGTGCCTGGAGGCGGCCTGAAGCCCTTCAATGCAGCCCAATAATCCAGGATCCCCAGGGCTACTTAGGGGACACTGGCTGGCTAGGACCCCAGATCCCCTCAACACCCTGATTCAGGTGAGTTCCGGGCCCTGTGATGCAGGAGTGTGCACAAAAATGAGACGTTTGAGTTCTGCAATGAATATCACACCCGCTGTTTGCCCCAGGCCAGACTTTGACAGGTCAACCTGCCAAAATATATTACAGGAAAATGTGCATTAAATAGGTAAAATGTGTATGTCAGTTCGGTAAATACCAAATCCACCAGTTAGGCTGCATTTACCGCACCCAGTAAATGCCTTACCCTGGGGTATCGCTTTTTACCAGGTGGGGTAACTAGCACAGCCTATGCCGACATACTCGCAGTCAGAGCGTAGGGGTCCAGGCAGGTGGTGGGGTAAACCTTCTGTTCTCGGGAAGAAGCAGCTGTGAGAGAGGGTTGGTAGGCACTCTCTGTTTGGGGGCATTTACCATTGGCACTGAAAACCACTATGGCATGTTGGCCACCAGCCTGTACAATGGGGTCAGACCCAGGGGGTGAAAATGTAATATTTCTGGGACCACTTGGGCTAGAAAGATTGTTCCAACGGCTCACTCTGGAATCAGGAAGATCTTCTGCTATTGGGTCATGACTTCAAGCCAAGGGTTGATGTCAGGATTTCTCAAAACGCCCAAAGAATGGCTGGACAATCAATCAATCAATTATTTGTAGAGCGCGCTACTCACCCGTGCGGGTCTCAAGGCGCTGTAGGGGTGGGGGACAAGTGGGTGCTGCTACTGCTCGAACAACCAGGTCTTGAGAAGTCTCCTGAAAGGTCAGCAGGTCCTTGGTCTGTCGCTGGTGGTCGGGGAGGGTGTTCCATGTCTTGGTGGTGAGTTGGGAGAATGATCTGCCGCCGGTGGTCGTTTGGTGGATGCGAGGAACGGTGGGGAGGGCAAGGTCAGCGGAGCGAAGCTGGCGGTTTGGGGTGTAGAAGGTGAGTCATTTGTTGAGGTATGTTGGTCCGGTGTTGTGGAGTGCTTTGTGATCGTGTGTGAGGAGCTTGAAGGTTATCCTCTTGTTGACCGGGAGCAAGTGCAGGTCCCTCAGGTGGACAGTGATGTGGACATGGCGGGGTATGTCGAGGATGAGGCATGCGGAGGCGTTCTGTATACGTTGGAGTCTCTTCTGGAGTTTGGCCGTGGTTCCCGCGTAGAGGGCGTTGCCGTAGTCCAGCCTGCTACTGACGAGGGCTTGGGTGACCGTCCTTCTGGTTCTGGTGGGGATCCATCTGTAGATTTTGCGAAGCATGCAGAGGGTGTTGAAGCAGGAGGAGGAGATGGTGTTGACTGTTACAGGTTACGAACAGGTGCCTCAGGGGTACAGGTCCCCCAGGGGTACAGGTGTCCTAGGGGTACAGATGCCCCATGGACATAGGTGACCCATGGGTGCAGGTGCCCCAGGGGTGCTGGTGCCCCAGGGGTGCAGGTGCTGCAGGGGTACAGGGAGGGTTGTTGGTGAGGGAGGTGCATCTTTCTTGAGTGTAAATAAGATGAAGCCCCACTTTGATCCAAGAGGTGTCAGTGGTTCCTGAGCAGCTGGATGGGTAAGCTTGTGGCTGACACATTTCCTATCTCTTGGATTGACATGGGCTGTTGTCAGCTATAATCTTGGCCATGACACTCTAGCTCTTCCTGGGGCAGGCAAGGTCTTCCTTACTCCACCGGCCCAGGAGCCGTGTGCCTCCACTGTCGCCCCAGACTTAGGTTTCGTATGAAGTAGCATGGCAAAGCAACTGCAGTCCCACTCCTGATCGGTTTCTATTTTCTCTCCTACATTGATGTTCAGGTTGTCTTTGGCGATAAGTGTGGACCCTGAGCAAACTACAGGTCAGAAGGCCAGTAAGTATCCGCCCCGGTGGCCAGGCCGGGCCAGTCGGCTAGGTTGCATCCTTTCAGTTTCTAGTGCTCCTGGAGAGCTGTATGCCAGGCATGATCACCATATGGAGAGGGCACGTAGCCTGGCTAGGTTGCCCCTGGTATATATGCAAAGACTCCAGATAGGGGGTCCTTGCACAAGGAGTGACATTGACAGAAAGCAAAGGGGTAGTGGTAGGTTTCTCCTTTCAACAAAGCATTGGTAAAAGTAAAGGGATCTATCCGGCTGCCTCCTTCCAACCACAGAAACAGCAGGGGTCAGATTTACTAACATTTGGCGCAACGCCCCAAGACAACTTGCTGCGCTGTGTGAAATGGAAGAGCAGGAATACGCCATATTTACCAAGATATGGTGCATTCCTTCTCGCTCGCTCTGCGCCCGCGCACTGAGTGCTGCCTCGCGCCAATGCAGGCACCCTTGTGCTGTGCTGCAATGGTGCCTGCATGACATGCAGGATTGTTTTTGTGCAGGAAGGCGCACCTTCCTGCACAAAATAATTATCAGAGGCATTCTACAGCACACATAGAAATAGGAAATATGGAGAAGAAATAAACATATTTATCTCCGTTAACGCCTCCCCTGAAACATAGCGTCGCATTTTGATGATTTTCCAGGTCTACTTTTCTTAGTTAAATCTGGGAATGCGCCAAAATCCATGGGTTGGTGCACGGGAACGACCCCGCTCCACCCATCGAAACAACCTCGCTCCACCCATCGAAACGACCCCGCTCCACCCATCGAAACGACCTCGCTCCACCCATTGAAACGACCCCGCTCCACCCATCGAAACGACCCGCTCCACCCATCGAAACAACCTCGCTCCACCCATCGAAACGACCCGCTCCACCCATCGAAACAACCTCGCTCCACCCATCGAAACGACCCCGCTCCACCCATCGAAACGACCCCGCTCCACCCATCGAAACGATCCCGCTCCACCCAGCGAGTGCTTTACCAATGCAGAGTAATGTAAGGCAGAGTCTTGCGCGGACTTGCGTTACTCTAGACTTACTACGCCACACAGAGTCACATAGGTGGCTTTGCATCGCTTAGTAAAACTGACTTAAGGTCTTGCGTTGCCTTGTGTCCCCTTGCGTTGCCATGCATGATGCAAGGGAAACGTAAGCCCTTAGTAAATCTGCGCCCTGGTTTCCGGCAGGGAGGCAGGGCATATTTAACAGCAGGTCCAAAATGCAAGGCAGGCAATGGCAACCCAGCACCACTCACCTTCCAGGCACCTATGTGAAATCTCACATACTAATGTATAGGGTCCTTTCCTGCATGTCCCACATATCATTAACGCAAAGGACTGAGTAATGTGACAATAAACATACTTTACCCAGAGAGAGTTGGGAGGCAATCCACCCCAATGGGAAACGGAAAAAAGGCGCTGACCCCTCACTAAGAATGATGGGCTTCATTTATGAAAAGTGATGCATCGCTGCGTGAAAACAGCGATGCGTCATTTTTCACTGCGCTTTCCCGGCGACACTAGCGATGCGTCATATTTACAGTATGAGTCATCATGTTGCAAGGAGTTACAGATACGTCAGTATTTCTGACGTATCTGTAGGTGCAACAGTGACGCATTGCAGGAGTGTGTCACAAAAGTGACGCAACTCCAGCAATGTGTACTTTCACATGGGCAAGTCTCATGTTGTTAGTGCCTGTGTCAGTCTTACGCCTGCCATGAGGCAGGCATAAGATTTTGACGCATTAGCGGCCATGAAATGGCGCAGTGAAATCTTATAGATTTCACTGCGCCACTTTTATGACTCTTTCTTGCGTCAAAACACCACCTTGCATACATTATACCTGGCTCAGGTATAATGTGGCGCAGGGGTTTACAAAGTGACGCAACTACCAAGATGCGTCCCTTTGTAAATATGGTGCAACGAGGCACATTTTTTACTCCGCTGGTGCGTCACAAAAAGTGACGCACCTGCGGCGTAAAAGTGACGCACGGCCTCATAAATATGCCCCTATGTTTCCATCACTGTCAGTTGCCACACACTCTGGGTAGAGGGCAGAGTAGTCACCCTCAGAAAAAGGGGCGCGTGCAGGAAGCCCTTTGGATATCAGAGTTCAGTGAGGCAGTCTCACAGTCATTAACGTGAGACCCCATCAAACATCGAGGGGCAGATTTACTAGCCCCTTGCGCCTCTTTTATGCCGCCCTTGCATCACTTTTGTGACGCAGCAGCGGCGTAAAACCAGCGCCATGCCACAGGGTATTTACAATGTGATGCATCTGGGAGATGCGTCACGATGTAAAGCCCTGCGCCAGAAGGAGGCGTTCCTGCGCAGGGGGGGTGCGTTCCGGTGCAGGAACGCCTCCTAAAAGTGACTGAGTGAAATCTACAAGATTACACTCAGTCACTTTTGAGCCCATGCTGCCTCAAAACCCTGCGCCTGCTTAAAGCAGGCATATGGATTGAAGCAACATTGTAAAGATAGGGCACCCCAGAGCCTTGCTGGAGCTGTGTCGCGCTTGTGACGCAACTCCAGCAATGCGCCGCCTTTACGGCACAGATGCGTCACGCATCTGTCCGTTTTTGCCCCATGGTGCGCCGCATTGTAAATGCGGCGCATCCATGGTGGCGGAGCCGTGATGCACAATAACTGGCGCATCCCTGCTGATAGGCAGGGAAGCGCCAGATATTGTAAATCTGCCCCGAGTTCTTTGGGGAACAGGGCAGGCCTGGCAGGAATTTCAATTCCGTTGGAGTAGGCGGAGTAATTGTGGTAATTCTATGTTACTCTTTGACACAGAACTACCGAAAATTATGTGATTACTCCTCCTGGCGTAATTAATAGTAATTTGGGGGGAAATCCTACAGCCAGGCAAATTTATCGAGTGTGAGCGACGGCTCCGGCTTCCCATTCATGTTCTGCTGGATTTAAAACAGTTTTTAGTACAAAATGCATCCTCGGGTCAATTTTAGACACAAACGTGCATTTTGTGCTAAGAAAATAGTGCGGTAGAAAGTTGGTGAAAAATCCTACCCTGAGAGCACATATAGTGAGTACGAACAGCTGCGCGCATGCGCTCTTCATGTTCTGTTGCATTTACCTCTATTGTGTCGGGCAAAAAGCCTCGTCTGACACGAGGGAGCTTTATATGAGCTAAGAAATAGATCTAAACACAGACTTGCTCTTCTCTCGTAATTCAAGTGTAATCTGGCAGAATTCTTAGGGGATTGTGCACCGAGATTCTCCCAGGCCTAAAACAAGGCAAGGGATTGGTCATCAACAGATGCGTGCTGCCTGTGCAGCACCGCTTTACCAAGCCATGCGGAGCCCTAGCAGCCTCCTGCCGCTATGATTGTTAAGCAGCTGTGAGATGTAAAACAAATACCTGCAGCTCCTGTTCGTGGATCTGTCTTTAACATGTTTGCAGAGGTTATCAAACTCACCTCTTCTAGTATTTGCTTACACTTGTATTCTGACAATCAAGGGCACAGTGACCAGGGCAGCAGCTCTGTCTGGGCACAGTGACCATGAGGGTCAGTATCCAGCTCCTCGTTGGCATAGGGCAAAGCGTCGTAAAGCGCAGCGGCGCAGGAGGTATCGGCTCCAGCGAGGACAACCGGCCTGTCATTACAGCCACAGTCCCACCATCGTAGGGCACAGTGACCCAGGGCAGCAGCTTGTCCAGGCATAGTGACCATGGGGCTTGACATACTTCTTTTTCTAGGTATGCCGCAAATAGTCGTAAAGCGCAGCGACGCAAGAGGTATCAGCTCCACCGAGGCCAATCGTCCTACCATGACAGGTCAAAGTAAGCCACAGGAGCCGCTGCTCCGCCGGGGCCTTATCTTCACCTATCATAGTGCACGCGGCTCTCGGGTGCACATCTATTCCAGGGACTGACTTCTCAACAATACGACGCACAGTGACGCAGGTGGTACCAGTGCACCTTGTCCTGTTTTCACCCACTCCAGGGTCCAGGCATTCAGGGGCGTATTTATGAGGGCCTTGCGTCATGCTTGCACCACGCAACGTGATACATGTGCGACACAAAGCTCCAAGTCCTAGTTTTGAACTCTCTCAAAGCCACTTTGAATGGCTTCATAAACATGGAGTAATGCAACTCCCTATCGCTGCGTTGTATTACTCTCAGCAAGGGAGGCGTTCCATGGGCGTTGCGGCGGGCGTTGCGGTGGGCGTTCTCACGCAAATCCCATGGCTTTTGTTGCGTTCCCAGATTTAACAAACTTGGTAAACCGGGAATGCACCAAAAAAGATTCTCCTCTACAGGTGAGGGGAAAAGAGGAGAAATATGTTAATTTCTCCTCGTTTATTCCTCTTTCTATGTGTGTTGCATTCTGCAGCACACGCGTGGAAAGAGGAAAACGCCCCCATGGATTGTTTACGTGCCTAAAGATGCCCCTTCCCGCACAAAAGCAATCCTGCCTACAACATGCACCCTTGCACCGTAGTGCACCGTAGTGCAACGGTGCCTGCGTTGGCGCTCGGCTGCCAAAACGGCACCAGCACAAGGGGAAAGGAGAGAAATGCACCATATTGGATAAATATGGTGCATTCCTGCTCTTTCATTGGCAGTTGCCAACTTCGGCAAGTAGAGGGTCAAGAAAAGATGTGGTGGGTGGGTGGTTTCATAAAATTAAAACAATTAAGTAAATAACATTAAAATGTACTTACCTTGGTTGCTGCTGTGTCCTCCTCGCTGCGGTCTTTTTCCCTCGTAACTCCAGGATCCGAGCTAACACTCTTAACCAATCCTGAAGCTGCTCTCACAGCTTCAGAGCAACGCCAGGATTGATGGGAGCGGCCTCTATCAGCGCTCACAAGAGCACTGGGGACTTTTGCTTTCTCTAACGCCGCTGTCTTAAGACAGCTGGGTAGAGAGGTTTAAAGTGCGCGTATGTGTCTGGCCGTCGCAAGACGGCCGTCCAAAGAGACATGCGCACTTTAAACAAGTGCAAAAGGCAGCCCACACTCCTCCCTGCTGCTGCCATTCAGCAGCGGCCCCATCCCCGTTCGGGGTGGGGTGACGAAAATGATTATTATTTTATTTTTCCATCACTAGGGACATTTCAGTGGGGCGACGCTCCTCCAGTATAACGGAGTATCCACCCCGTGCCCTTTCCTGTGACGCAGGGCAGCACAGAACAGAAACTTGCTGCGCTGCCCTGCGCCACCATTCCCATAAATATACCCCCAGTTGCTACCTGGACTTGCTTTCCAACATTTCAGGGTACAAAGCACTGTGACTTACCACCTCTTCCTGGACCCATTTTGACCATTAGAAGGAACAATGACACGTCGGTGCCAGCTTCCCCTCGTCCTGCTTTTCACTATCCCAGGAACAGGGGCCCAGGAGCTCACAGCTCTACCTCGGCCTGCCGGGGAGCCTCAAGCAACAGGACAACCTATTTTACAGGGCCACTGGAATTATGCGATATTGCCGCCACTGCGTTTTTGACATAAATATAGATGGGCTGCATTTGCTACATAACCCAGCATATGTTGTATAATGTGCAGAGTTTAATAACAACAAGAATTGTTTCTGGCTCAAATTGATCAAAAGTACGAAAATCGCAATGACCGATCTTGCCATTCTGTGGAAACCCTATGCGAAGGTTGACTGACCCTATGCAAAGGTTGAGTGGTGCTATGCAACGGTTGACTGACCCTAAGGGAAGGCTGACTGACCCTATGCAAAGGTTGACTGACCCTATGCAAAGGTTGAGTGGTGCTCTGCAAAGGTTGACTGACCCTAAGGGAAGGCTGACTGACCCTATGCAAAGGTTGAGTGGTGCTATGCAAAGGTTGACTGACCCTATGCAAAGGTTGACTGGTGCTATGCTAAGATTGACTAGTCCTATGCAAAGGTTGACTGACCCCATGCAACGGTTGACTGACCATATGCAAAAGTTGACCAGTCCTTTGCAAAGGTTGACTGGTGCTATGCAACAGTTGACTGGTCCTTTGCAAAGGTTGACTGGTGCTATGCAAAGGTTGGCTGGTGCTATGCAAAGGTTGACTGGTGCTATGCAAAGGTTGACTGGCCCTTTGCAAAGGTTGACTGCTCCTCTGCAAAAGTTGACTGGTCCTTTGCAAAGGTTGACTGGTGCTATGCAAAAGTTAACTGGTCCTTTGCAAAGGTTGACTGGTGCTATGCCAAGGTTGACTGGTGCTATGCCAAGGTTGGCTGGTCCTATCCAAAGGTTCACTGGTCACCTTTCAGTTGTTCTAATTGTATTTGGATGTTACACACTAGTGCTACTGAGGAAAAACCTCTCCCAGACAGTGATAACATGATAAAATAATAAATACACAACGTAACACTCTTACAAAATGGGACGCATTAGCTAACATAAGTTGCTTTTTCTCCCTGAATAATTTAATCAACCCTGATACCTAATTTGTTCCTCCCATGCCGCATAATTCCAGTGGCCCTTTCTATGGGGTAAGACCTCTGTCTGGGTCTGCTTTACCCTGGCCACCATCTAGGCATGCAGTGCAGCTCCGAATGAAGGCCAATCTTGGCTAAGCACCTGATGCATTGATCCAGGCTAGAAAAGGGTCAGTTTGCAGACAGATGCAATGTCCCACCTCATTAATATTCATGAGTAAGATTGTGGCTACTTAATTTCCTGCACACATGTGAGAAGTGGTCCGCCCTGGCTCTATCCCTTGTGATAAAGTCCAAAGCAGAAGTGATCCATCGTGTCCCGCTTCCAGTTGCTGATTGGTTACCCGATCATTCAATCATTGTGCATCGCAAGCACACACCACGTGGCCACTGTTGATCAAAGGGATACCGGGTTTGATAGATTGCAAAGTATTAGATTCAATCATCTCCATTGCTCTGACTCCTCTCTCCCTCGTCACATTCGTCATATACTAGAGGGGAGTCCATATTCCAGGGGACCAGCACCCCACAGATTATGCTTCCGGTTTCAAGCTGCAAAAATACCCTCCCCTTTCCTTTGAGACAAACAATAAAGGACACCCTATCAGAACACACCGTGAGCGGTGCAACAACCTGCACCATCAGCGACTAAAATGCAAGGAGGGTTTAAAAGAGATCAGAGGTCCTGCATTCATGGAAAACAAGGTACTACATTGAATCCTTATCTCTGCATCTTTCTTCCTCATTCCCTTCTTTATAGATCAGAGGTCTATGAGGCAAAACATTTGGTGCAGCTTGAGGGTTACCTCTCCAACAAGTGCCTAGTCCTGAAGAACTACTGCGGCATGGGTGAGCGTTACACCTAATGAACTCTCAATTTAAAAAAACTAAATCGATATCTAAAGATGGACGAATGCAGATGAGACGATTGACTCAAGGCCTCTGGACTTGAGATCCTCTGACGACAGTCTATGTTGAAGGCTGAAAGACAACACCATCGCTCCAGTGACTGTCCTACAAATCGCCACAAGGGAAGCTATCAGAGCCGCTACCTAAGAAGCAGATATCCTTCTATCTGGGGCCATATCCCTTGCACTGATGGTTGAGGGGCAACCAGAGGACATGGTTGAAATACCAACCGAAACATGTTGATTCCATGTCACTGTGGAATGTTTTAGACCCCTCCGAGCAACTCAAGAAACAAAACACCACAGCATCTGAACTTCTTCACCCAGGCCAAGAGCTCTGTAACTCCTCTGTGGTCATCTAGATGATGAAGAACTTCTTCATTCCAAGATAATCCAGGGTGTGTCTGGACTGGACACCTGGGACACCGCATAGAGTTACGATGGACTTATTTCAGGCTGGGTGTGCGGAAGGCTAATCAACCCACCCAGCCCAAAAAAGGATCCGAAGGAGAAACACAAACATTTTATTTGGTCACATTCATGATTTACAGCCCTGAATAAAACATGTTCCTGGGTGCTGGGGCAGACCCTGCATATTTCAGCACTTTCTCCTGTAAACTGCGTGTGAGATCTGTAGCTTTATAGCCAACAACATTTTTAAAAATGCTGCAAAAGGATCATTGACTTATCTTTTAAAAACCTCTGTACAAAGTCCCATGGAGTGGGAGGGCCCAGCTGGACGTGAAATGAGATGGTGCCATGTCAGACTAGTATTAACCATTGTTTTAGGGTTACATTAAGCCACAGGCCTGGATTTTGCACAAATGGGAGGGGAAGATAGAAGAATACTTTCAATGGAATGAACCTGTGATCCACCTCTGGTGAAGGTTCAAAGGCAGACAACGCCCTCTGGAGGGCACCATCCGTGAACTGAAGCCGGATAATCATTTAAAGAACCAGACTTCTACCCCAAGGTCTTTCAACAGACCCTGGAGCTGGAGACATGCCCAAATAGCCTCAGAATTAAAAAGAAGAGATGAGAGACAAAGTGACATGAGGGAAGATGCCACTTTAGAGAAAAGAGGACATTGACCACCTAGAACTCAAAAGAGACAACCCTTATACCCAGTGTCCCACCCCACTTGGGGGATGGCACAGAAAGAGTTAAAGGCAGAGAACAGCCATAAGAGCTGGGGCACAACAGAACATCTACTTCACAGGTAGTGGATGTCTGAAAGTAGGAACAAAGTTGGGTATCTAACACGTCCCGGGTTTGCAAAGAAAATTCACAGGTGGACAACATCCTTGTGCATAGCAGTGAGGCCGGTCTGTAGGACAGGCTATAGTCTCACAGGCAGTCAAGCTCCAGTGGAACGACCCTCAAGATAACGGCCACCCCTTGAATGTGGCCCAAAACGAATGAACTCATGGTGGCTCTTGGCCTCATACCTATCAAGACCACCAGATACGGCAGGGACAGCAAGAGAGTCCTCTGTCCTTCCGGAGAGCTACTATAGACAGCTGTAAAGGGGTGAAAACACCACAGGTTCCAAAGGCATGACAGATAACTCTCTCCAGATGGACATCCTTGCAACATCCTGGAGGGACACCTTCAAATTCATCGCCTTTCACTGGCTTTGATGGTCAAAACCAGAACGCGGCAGGGGTGAGTGGAGGGCCTTGGAGGAGACTCGGTGGCCACCGCTGAGATGAAAGCCCTTCCCTTAGAGCAGCTGCCTTTACCAGGTCCTTCAACAATGGACTAGAGCTGACACCTGTATCGGAATCAATGGAGTTAAATGTGATTGTATGGTCCTTCTTCGCCCTATCGAGAACCCTCAGAAGTTATACTGATCTTAACCATACAAAATAAAACCCCTAGGGTATGTCCTCGTCCTGGGAGATCCACCAAAATCAAGCATATGGCGTTGCCAGCAGCGATGTTGGCACGGTGGTGAAGTACAGCAGAAAGACAGGTATCTCCTCCACCGGAACAAACCTCTGCCCTACACACGGTCCTGTCAAGAAGACCAGTGATCTTTGATTGTCCCCTCGCTTGGACTGCAAGGCATCCTTTCAACCCTCTAAAGGTTTATTTCCACTACCTCTACTGCTGGAGCAAAGAGTGCTCGTACTCGAGGACGCTGGGGTGGGAGTCATAGACGATAATACAAGTGGACTTGAAGTTGGCCGCACCTATCGGGACAAGGAACGATGATATTGAATCCTACCATAGAAACTTTACCCACGCTGGAGGATCGTGTGGGTCGGAAGTATCACCACACGCTAATGAGCACTAAAAAAGAAGCCTTGATGAAGTCGTATGAACTAAAATACAGAGACGACGAAACACGTGTTGGCATTTGGGTTTTGGAAAAGACACAATCTGACATTAAAGAAGGATGAAGACAAAGAACTGAAAAAGACTGAAGATTCACATTTATTTTGTGTCAAGATTTCATTTCCACAATAACTTACTGTGCTACTGTCACATTATACAATTGTCGTGTGCTAGAGAATCTTATGTAGATCACACCAGGAGTCATCTTCAGTGGCCCTCAATGCCCACCCAGCCAGTTCTGCCGGTCGGCAGGAGCAGAGAAGGCTTGTCAAGTTGCTCAACATGACCAGGACACTGTGGGGCATATTACCAAGGCGGGCGATATGTGATTATCGCCGCTTTAGCAGCCGTTTTTGGCCGCTAAGCGGCGATAATTCTATTGCCCTATTAGCAAGCTGTCGCTAACAGCAGTTAGGCGATAGCGAGCGGTTTGGGGCCCGCTTTGCATGTCAGCGATATTTATCGCTAATGACATGCAAAGTGGGCGTACCCAACCTGTTAGCGACTGAAAGCAGTCGCTAACGTCGCTATAGCCTATTAGGCAAGGCAGGCGTAGCGATGGCAATATTTGCGCTAAGCGCGAATATCTCCCAAATCTAACGTCTGCTCAGACCAGTTCTTAGCCATTATATCCAATGGGAGGTGGATATAATGGCTAAGACCCTGTTAGCGATAATGCATGAATATCGCTGTATTCTCAGCGATATTCACGGATTTCGCCGCTATCGCCGGAAATATTATCGCTTTTGAGATAAACGTTGCTAATAGCATGTTATCTCAGCGATAATATCCGGCGATGTGCGGCGATAAAAAAATTGCTGCTAAGCCTACTTAGCGATAAATATCGCTAGTTGTTGGTAATATGCCCCCGTGTTCCTTGTCCTGGCATTTAATTGGAAACCCTGCTGTGTCCTGGCAGTTGTAGTCAAGGGCTGTGTGGGGCGCTGTACATATAAACATCAAAATGATGCCTATGGAATGGCCATGCTTAGAAAGTTTGCACAAACCACAACTTTTCTGCCTGCATTCTATGTTGAGTGAGCACCTGGGGACTGGACACAGAGCAGACAGGGAGAGTTTGGGTGTTTGTCGGCCACTTTTATTTGAATTTAGGGGGGGGTGTACTTTTTGCCTTGTTTTCAACATCCTGTTTAGTTTTAACAGCTGTTAATTGCCCTTCCACTCCAGCACTGCTCCAACACTCCAGTGCTTGTATTTCTGTTTCTCCCTGTTTGATTTAGAGCTTTGTACAGTCCAGTGCTGCCTTTAGGGTGGTGGGGCTGGTGCCACTGCACAGGGCACCATGGTCAAGGGGGCACCCTCTACATGACAGGCTGAAATGTAAGAGCAGCCTGCAGAGATCTTTTTGTGCTGGGCTTCTTCTGGGGATCATTACGACGGCATGACAATGTTTGTGGTTAATGCACCTGAGGGAGAGATCAGTGATTTGTCTACTCACCGTTTTGACCCATGATGCAGTAGAATAGAGGGTCAATGTTCCTGCTGCAAAGCACAGCATGTGACATGAAGATCACAGATTACTATTTTACGGAGATAAATTAGTGAGATATTGCTTTTGTCACAGAATTCCTTTTGCTCTTTGGAGTTCATAAGTACCAATCCTTCTAATATAGGACATAGGGCTATGAGTTGGCATCACAGCGCTACGTGCCACCTCAAAGACAGGGCTTTAGAACCTTATTGTTTCCCCTCCTCAATCTTTCATTACTCTAAGGTTGCTAAAAAGGGTTCCTTTGGGAAGCCATACAATTTTATTAGGTTGCCCCAATGACTGTGTTACATTTTTTTTTTTTTTTTTTTTATTTCTGAAATTCTTTATTGTATATAGAAAAATATAATTTTACATACATGGAAGAGGCTTATACATGAGTGGAAAGAAGAAAAGAGAGAAAAGAAGAGAGAGGGGGGGGGGGGGGGGGGGCATTACATACTCTTGAGATCGTTCGCCAGTTCGTGGTCTCATAGTCCAAAAGTCTCATAGTCTGGTAGTCCATATTGCGCCCATTGGTATACCTTGGCGTTTGTTGTCAGGCGGCTTGCTCCCCGCGCCACCCCGGGGGACAGTAGAGAGAGGTCTAGGTTATAGGTTATAGGTTGAGTAGGAGATGTGCTCGGTGCTCTGTTGGCACTAGCCTATTTCGGCCTGTGGCCCCAGATGTTCATGGCGGCTTGTGTGATGATGACAGGTAGTGATCTAATGATCCCCACATGGTCGACTGTTTGTGCGTCTTCGGTGTGTATTTTGCTGTTATGTTGTCCGCCCCCCTCAGGAACGTGACCCAGTTGAGCCACGCCTGTGGAGACGCCTTTGATGTGTCCTTCCAGTTAGTTAGGACGACTTTGACTGCGGCTGTCAGCATGAGATCTATGAGGTCCCTGTCCTCCGTTTTTGTGATCGCCTGGGATGTAAACCCTAGTGCTAGGCCTGTGAGGTCTGTTTGTATGTCTGTGCCTGTGATCTCGTGGATAAGTGTTCTGATCTTCCCCCAGAAGTCCTTGATTTTTGGGCATTTTAGTAAAAGGTGTTCTAAGTCTCCCCTTTCTTCATCACAGTTCCAGCACGCGTCGCTGTCTCTAATGCCTACAGTGGCTAAGCGAGCTGGTGTCCAGTATGCCTTATGTATCAGCCAGAATTTTGTCTGGTTCAGCGTGGCCGTTATTTTTTTCCGACTGGTGGACCTCCATAGCTCTGCTCTGGCTTCCTCACTGAGTGCTTGACCTGCTGCCTCCCCCCAGAAGTTCATGACCTTGTCATTGAGTCTGGTGTGTTTGGGGCTTAGGATCTTGTAAAGGTGTGCTACCTGGTGTCCCAGTGTGTTCAGACTGTTAGCCAGCTGTATTATCGAGGGTGTCTGGGTGTTGAGGTTAGCCTTCCTTATTGCGACCTTTATCTTCAGGAAGTTGTATAGTTCTACGCTCTCTAGGTTGTACTCTCCTTTCAGGGTGTCAAATGTTACGTCGGCGCCCTTTTTCTTAAAGTCATTGGCTGTGGATATGCCTTGGCTGTACCAGTCATGCATGTCTAAGACCTTACCCCTGTATTTTAGGGATGGGTTGTGCCAGATTGATTCGAAAGGCCCCCTTTTGATGCTCGTATTTAGCAGTTTGTCAATCTTGAGCAGAGCTCGTTTTGTGTTCCTGAGTATCGGGTTATCTTTTATTGCCGGGTGTTTGGTGGCCGTGAGGAGGGTGATGGGTTTCATGCCGTTTAGCAACCCTTGTTCTAATGTTAGCCATGCCGGGGTGTAGTCCTGTCTTGGGTCTAGCCAGTGCAGTCCCTGTCTAGCTAGACACGCCTCGTGGAATCGCTTGAAGTTTGTTATGTTTAGCCCCCCCTGTTCTTTTGATAGTCTAAGTTTTTGCATACTTATTCTGGCCCTCTTCCCTCTCCATAGGAAATCATTCAGTATCTTGTCTATCTTTTTGTGGAAGTCCTCTGTGTTGGTGAGGGGTAGCATGGCTAGCATATAATTGAGCATTGGTGTGATCATCATTTTAATTGTCTCCACCCTCCCCCACCATGTTGTGAACTTTGGCGACCAGCCGTCTACCTTGGCCTTGATTTTCTGGATTATAGCCTGTTCGTTATGTTCTAGTGTCGTGCTCAAGTTCCTCTCGAAGAGGATACCCAGGTACTTGATAGGTTTATTTTGCCACGCTAGACCTGATGTGCCGAGTACTGTCCTTGTTGTGTGGATGTTGAGGGGCTTGCATTCTGATTTATCCTTGTTAAGTTTGTACCCTGAGACCTGGGCGTACCTCTCAATTGTGTCTGTCAGTGCCTTGATGGATCTCTCTGGGTCCTCTGTCATTATTAGCACGTCATCTGCGTACGCTGCCAGTTTAAAGTTTTCCCCTCCTATTGGCACCCCCTTTATGTCTTCGTTAGTTCGTATCATTGTTAGGAGCGGTTCTATCGCTAGTAGGAAGAGGCCGGGTGAGAGAGGGCAGCCTTGTCGTGTGCCTCTGCCTAAATTTAGTGTGTTTGAGGTGCCTCCGTTCACAACCACTCGCGCTTTGGGGCTGTTGTAAAGCGCCATCACCATTCTTCTGTAGTTGGGTCCTAGCCCGAACTTCCCCATGCAGTGATCCAGGTAGGGCCATGAGACTCTGTCAAACGCTTTTTCGGCGTCCAGGGCTATCATGACGGCCGCTTTGCTGCTCTGGGCCGAGTGGTTGATGATATGGCATAGTAGTCTGGTGTTGTCATGGGACATGCGGTTTTTGAGGTATCCTACCTGGGAGTTGTGTATGAGTTTTGGTAGGTAGGCGTTAAGTCTATTGGCTAGTATCTTCGCGTATATCTTGCAGTCTACATTTATGAGTGAGATCGGCCTGAAGTTCTTCGCCTCTGTCATGTCTTTCCCTTCCTTTGGTATGACTATTATGTTTGCCTCCGCCATTGATGGAGTCATGCGTCCTTTGAGGACGCACTCCTCAAATACCTGTTTCAGAGTGGGTTGGAGTGTTGTCAGGTGTTGTTTATAGAACCCAGCTGTGAATCCGTCCGGCCCTGGAGCCTTGTTCTCTTTGAGGCCGACCGTGGCCTTCTTTATCTCATCCTCTGTGACCGTGAGCTCTAGAATGTCTCGTTCCCTGTCTGTTAGTGTGGGTGTAGCTATGCTTTTGAGCAGTTCCTCGCCCCCATCTTCCTTTAGTGTGTCATCTTTTGTGTAGAGACCCTCATAGAAGTCCCTGAAGACCTCGAGGATGTTTTTATTGGCGGTCTGGGCTTTGTTGTGCTTGTCTTTGATTGCCCCAATTGTGTGTTGTTTTTGTTTCCCTTTCAGGTAGCTTGCTAGGTTTTTCCCCGCTTTGTTGGCGGTGCAGAGGTTAATTGACTTGTATTTGTTGATCCAGGTCCCTGCTCTTTCGCTCAGTATCCTGTTGAGCTCATACTTCCGTTTGGTTAGCTCAGTGAGTGTGTTATTGTCTTCCAGGCTGGCTATGTGGCTGTTCTCTAGTGTTTTGATTTCTTTCTCTAGGTCTGCGATCCTATTGTTTCTCGCCTTGTTCATTTTCCCTTTTATTGTCATTACTACCCCCCGTATGGTTGCTTTAAGAGCATCCCATAGTACCTCTCTAGGCGTCTCTGGTGTGTCGTTGATTGTCAGGTATTCTCGGATTGCTGTGTCTATCTCTGCCTTCGCTTCTGTGTGTTGGAGGAGGCCGTCATCAAAACGCCACCTGCGTGTTGGCTTTTCATTGTGTCTGCCTGATAGTGACAGGCTTATGTGTGCGTGATCTGATATGGTCCTGGGTCCGATCTCTGTGTGGTCTATTAGGTGTGTGTGTGTTCCTGACATCAGTATGTAGTCTATCCGACTGTAGGAGTTGTGGGGGTTGGAGTAGAATGTGTATTCCCTGGCATCCGGGTTGCTTAGGCGCCACGGATCCTTCAGGCCTAGCTTCGAGCACAGGTTCTTGAGGATGTTAGGGCTAGCGGTTGTGTGGCGTCTGCAGGGGTGCTTGTCTATAGCTGGATCCAGGACTTGGTTAAAATCCCCTGCAACAATCAATAGATCTTCCATTGGTAAGTTGTGTAGCTGGGCACCTATCCCCTCCCAAAACTGTTTGTCTTCACTGTTCGGGCCGTAAATGTTTGCGACGTGGTAGGTCTCTCCTGCTCGCTTGAGGCTGGTCACTAGTGTTCTGCCCTGGGTGTCAGCTTGGTAGCTAGTGATAGACAGGTTCGAATTCTTGCTTATTAGTGTTATTACCCCATTCTTCTTGTTTTGTGCCGGCGATCCCACCACCTCCCCTATCCAGTTGGCTCTTAATCGCAAAATGTCTGCCTCTTCTAGCCTGGTCTCTTGTAACACATAAATGTCGCTCTTAAGTTTCCTTAGGTGGTCAAGCACCTTCCTTCTTTTAACAGGGCTATTTAGCCCTTTGACATTTAGGGAGACTATTTTGATGTCTGACCCTATGCTGCTCTGCCCGTTATGTGTCATTAATGCTGGTGTGCGTTCGCTGTGCTGGTGGGCTTCTCTTAGGATCATTTGTCCCCCTAGCCATGTGCCTGTTTATGTGTTCCTGTTTCTTTGTGCTCCTACTTGGTGCTGGTGTGAAAGAGAAATAAAAGATGCAAGAGATGCAGAGAAAGAAAAGATAGTCAGTAAGCCCATGTACAAAACCTCCCCCTCCCCATTTCCCCTCCTCCCCCCTCCCCCACTCTCGCCTTCCCACCCCCCGCCCTCCCTTACTTGCAAAAAGGGTGTGCGACGACAAAGTTCCTCTGCCCGCATCATCCCTGAGGTAGAGTTGGTTATATCTTTGGCAGTTGTGTTCTTCCATGTTCGGGTTTCTTTTTTGTCTTTTAGCCCTTCATTCTCTCAGTCTCTATCTGCATCTGCATCTGGGCTTAACCTTCAATCCTATGTGCTGCATATACGCTGCTCTGTGCGTCCTGTCGGTCCTCACTGTTCGCTTCTTTACTCTAATTGCTCCTCTAGCGGCGACGCGCTTCTCTTTGCTGCCCCTGGGCTTTTGTTCTCTTCCATATCTTCCACTGCTGGACCTTGAAGATATTGTTTTAGGGCCTCCGGGCATTCGAAGAACAACGTCTTCCATTTGTCTGTCACCTTGAATTTCGTCGGGCTGACAAAGCTGAACGTGGCTCCTCTTCTTCGCAGGGTGTCTCTTTGCGCCAGGAAGCCTTTCCTTAGTTCCACTGTCGGTTTCGAATAGTCTTGGGTCAGTACTATCTTGCTGCCAGCCCATGTTAGATTCTGATTTTTCCTGGCGAAAGCAAAAATGGCCTCAGTCTGATTGAGTCTCAGCGGGTTACAGATTATCGCTCTTGGGCCTCTGCCTGTGGTTGGTTTTCCTGCTGGTATTCTGTAGGCCTTTTGTACCTCAAAGCCTCTCTGGAAAGTGATACCTGTGAGTTTTGGGATCATCTCCTCCAGCATGGCGGAACAGGAGCCTGCCTTATCTTCAGCTCCCTCTGGCACTCCCAGTATTCTTATGTTGCCCCTTCTGGCCCTATCGTCCTTCTCCGCTAGCTGTTTTTGTACCGCCTGCGTGGCTTTTCTCAGCTCTGTTATCGCCTTGGTGTTCCTGCCCGTTTCATCTTCTACCAGGCTTACTCGGCTTTCTGCAGCTTCTATTCTTGTGTTTGTTTTGTGCAGGTCCGCTCTGATGGCCGCCATCTCCAGTTGCATGTTCTCCAGCTTGAGTTTTGTCTCTCTTCCCACCTCATTGCCCTCGTTTACCTTCCGCAGGATCGTTTCCAGCGTTACCGGTTCTCCTCTTGCTTTGGTTGGGGATCCTTGGTTGTCAAATTTCGGTTTTTTCTGTTGGTCACCTGCCAGCTTCCCGTCGCTGCCTGCCATTGTTCGGATGCCCCTCCTTGACAGGATGTTAATCAGTCTTCCTCCTGCTTGCACCACCTTGGGTGTACTCGTTGTTTGTGCCTTTACCGCCTTGGGTTGGACAGCTTGTCTGTATCTGCTTGGCTCTCTGATGTGTCTTGTTCTCGTTTTTGCTTTTGCTCCGGCCAGTGTGCTGGCTGCCTGGTTGTGGCTCGCACGGCCACTGGTCCGCTGGTCCCTTTTGCTATTTTCGGCTTCGCTTGGCTTCGCTTGGCTTCGCCTGGCTAGAGGGGGTTGTGCTGGGGTGCCTGGGCGCTTTTGTCTTGACAGGCTGGGTATCTCGCACCCCTCCTACTGCTCAGCGGTCTTATGAGCTGCGCTGTATGTTTCCTCTGTTTCTGTTTCTGTGTGTCTTGTGGATATGTGGCCCTCTCAGGCTTGGGGTGCTTGCTCCTGGCTTCTGGCTTCTGGCCCTGCTCGTTGCCTCTCCGGGGCTGTGTTTCCCGCTTCGCCTCAGTTGCGGCTTGGCATGTCGCGGGTCTTCATTTCGCGCTGTTTTCTGCGGGTCACCCTTAGTCCGCCTTAGTCTGCCCTTAATGCAGCCCCACCTTTCTTGGTGTTGCCCCGCATTCGCTGCAACTGTATATTAGGGCCCCCTGTCACGCTGTTTCTGCGTTGCGCTGATCACCCTTAGTCTGCTGTTTATGCAGCCCCCCTTTCTTGTTGCTCGGTGTCAGTGCTAGTGTCAGTGCTAGTTGGCACCCTCCCCCTTCGCTCTTGCGTCCTCTGGAGCACCCTTCTGCTGTGGCTGATCTGTGTTAGACACTCCTGCCTCCAGCTGATCCGTTTGTTCCGTTTGTCTTTGTGTCCTTGTTATTTGTGTCCTTGTTATGCCCTTTGTTATGCCCCCCCTTCAGCGTTGTAATGACTCCTCCGCTTCTGGCGCGTTCGACACACCGCCTCCAGCCTCCGGCTGATCCGTTTGTTCCGTTTGTCTTGCCTTGTTATTTGTGTCCTTGTTATGCTCCCCCCCTTCAGCGCTCTGATGACCTCTCCGCTTCTGGCGCGTTAGACACTCCGCCTCCAGCGCTCACCTCCGGAGCTCTTGCCGCCGCCCTTCGCGCCTTCCTTGAGCTCCGCTGGGTCCCGCTGGCGCTCTCTGGCATTCGCCTCTCCTGTCTCACCGTCACTCTTCTTGGCTGGTATTACTTCCGGTTGTCTGGCTCTTCCGCTTCCGGGTCGCTTGGCAGCCTACCTTTCACCTTCCGCTTCAGATCGGGGAAGACTTCCGGTAATGGCGCCTCACCTCCGCTCACTTCCGGCTGCCTGGCGTCGACCCTCCGGGCTTCGCTTTGAGGACACACCGCTTGCAAGGTAGGGGGGCACTTACTCTCCGCTCCTTCCTTCCACACTGCAGTTTGGCTTCTTCTTCTTTGTGTTGTCGTCCCTTAGGTGGCTCTCGCTATCAGTCAGCTGGCCTCGCACGCTTCAGTTGCGGGTGTGTCTTGGGGTTGCTCCGGTCCCTCTGAACAGCCTCGGAGGTGCCGCGGTCGCGTCTCCGACACGGAGCTCCTTCACCTCACTTCTTGTTCACCGCTGTCCTTCACCCCTCGCTTCACACCGCCATCTTGCGTCTCGCTTTGTTGCCTGCCCGGTATGTTCGTGGGCTAATTTCTCCGTCGTTGTTGTGCTTCCCGTTCTTCCTGCTCTTCGGTTCGTTGCGCAGGACCTTCCTACACCTTGTGCACTTTCTATTGTTCCGTGGTAGTCGGTATTTTCCTGTTTGGCTGGTGGTTTTCCCCTCAGGGGTGTGGAGCTGCCGGACCTAGACGACCGTCTCCATTGCCGTCCAGGCCACGCCCCCCGACTGTGTTACATTTATAGAACAGATTTGCTAACAGTTTAAGCCTGGCTTGCATCACAAAAATAATGCAATTTTGGTGCAAAGTTTTTGTTTGCAGCTTACTTTCCAACACAAATCCTGAATTCTTTTGGACTGCAGCCCTAAAAGAATACAAAATAGTGATATGCGCTAATTCACATCAAGGAGGCATACTACGACTGGGTGTTGACATTTGCAGGCTCTCGACCAAGGATTTTTACGCTAATCCCTATCTAGTAACTTTGACAGAAAGGGATTAGCATAAATAAATGATGCCTCCTTGAGGTTGACGTAAAGCTAAAGAAAAGATTGATTTTTTCAAAACCTTTCCAACTTTGTGTGTGTGCTGCACTGTACAACAAACCTAGAAACAGGTACAGTGGCGGCCGGTTTCTGGGCAAAGTGGTGAGGCAGAGGAAGAGGGGGGATCGGGACGGACAACAACAAAAAATAATAATAAAATAACTGATTGTTTGATGCTCTGATGCTTCTCTCTGGATCCGTCACAGCGCACAGCAGGCACAAGCTCCCAGCATTCCCTGGGCCAATCCTAACGCTCCATGAAAGCAGCCTCAGGATTGGCCTGAGCGCTGATGATTTGCGCTCCCAGGTGGACTGGGATCCTGTGCCTGCTTTGCGCGGTAACGGAGCCAGAGAGGCGCGTCAGAGCCTGTGCCTGCAATGCAGCTCGGGTTGGAGAGAGCTTCTGTGCTCATGAGGGTTTGGCCGGCCTGAGTCGGCCGGCCGAACCCTTGTGCGCACTGACAACCAGTGTACCTACCACTCCCCTCTGCCTGTCACCCTTGTGGCCCCGCCCCCTATGTGACACTATGGAGAAACATAAAAGGACAATAAACACAGGTTCATTATCATTTCTTTGGCTGCTGGCAGCGGGGGGTGACGCTCCTCCACCATAACAGGGGAGCCGCTACTGAACTAGTACAGCGTTAAACTTTTCAAAGCTTAGAATCTTGTGCTGAGAGGCAGAATGCAGCAGACATAGAAAAAGAAAAAACAAGGAGAAATACAAATATTTCTCCTCGTTACCCCTCCACTGGGAAGGAGTAGCTTTTTGACTCATTCCCAGATCTACTAGTAATGGTAAACCCAGGAATGCAGCAAGTCCATGGGTGAGTCTGTGGCAACACCAACGTTCCACCCATGGAGCGCCTCCCCGGGGAAGAGTCGCGCAACGCAGCGATTTGGTCTGCATTGCGTTACTCCAGAGTTATCCAGCCACGCTAGGGGGCCTTTGCGCGGCTTGATAAATCCTACGTAGTAGTTGCGTCGCCCGTGTGTCACCGCACTTTATCTGCCCCTTTGTTGCTCCCGGCCAATCACTCTTCACATATAATCCTGACCAGTATGAATGGCATGTGACTCCAGCACCTTGTAGACCCTATTGAATTATGTAACGTTTCCTATACATTTATTTACTTACTTGTGTGACTCACTGTCTCTGTATAGTATGTTTGTGATGTAAATTGCTTTGACAATCTACATTTTCATGAGTGGAGCTACAAAATAAATAAATGTGAGAGAGGGGCTAAGGAAAGACGAGGAGCACCATTGGGGGATGGTAGGAAGGATATCTGTAAAGAAGGAGGGTGTTGATCAGGCCCGGACTGGCCGTTGCGGGCACCGGGCAATCCCCCGGTCGGCCGCATGGGTGGGGGCCGGTTTTGGGCCCCAGGGGGCCGTTTTCGTTACAGGGCCGTTTTTTGCAGCAAAAACGGCCCTGTAACAAAATCGGCGAAAACCGGCCCTGGCAAATTGCACGGTCGCACCCCAATCCACCCCCTGGGGGGCCGGCCGAGCACTTTGCCAGGGCCGGTTTCGGTTCCCAGTCCGGCCCTGGTGTTGATTGGGCGCCAACAAAGGTTGTCGTACCAGAAGCCACCAACACTAAGCCGGCCTTGGTACCGTAAGTGAGAAAAATGTACTACTCGTGTCAAAGAGCACGGGCCTCGGACTATACCCATTGTTAACAGAGACCGCCTTCATTATAGGCCCTCAAATGAGGCTCGAGCGAATAGCTAGAGTAATGGACCCTAAACAAACGGCATAGCCCTCGGCAGCGGGCTCTAATGCTACAATGTTCCTTTCTAGGAGCACAAATGTGTATCACACATGAAATATCATCAATACTAACAAGCACTGTGCCTAAAGTTGAGAGGTTTCATGTGAATTACAAACACTTGGGTACTGCAATGCGTAACTACTAATAAGGCATTGGGACCTGTGCTGGCTAGTCCATGCCACATTGTGGCTGGTAGCCACAAATGCAGCTCTGAAGCGAGGAAATAATAAAAAGCATCTCAGTGTCAGTGCCAACTGCTTGTGCAATCCAGAAGCTAGTGTCCGGCTCCCATGGCCCAAGTCCTGCAGCAGCAAAGCCAGTCGTCCAGCCCTCTTCCGAGTTCCAAGCCAGGCAAGAAAACCCCACCCAGAGCACAGGAAGCTTGTGCTGGTCCCCAGACCAAGGACCAAGGTAGGGTTGCAATCTGGGCGGTTTTCATCTGGCATGAATACTATTTTAATGGTGGGCCGGTACAAAAATTTGGAAATTCACCTAAAGTGGGTATTTTTCCCCCTTATCACGACATACTTCAAACGGCAAATATAAGTAAAAAGCACTCAGCCGCGGCCTGTGCAGGTAAGAGCGTTGGGGCGGTGGGGCCGGGTGGGGGGGGATTTCAACATACGACCATGAGGGGAAATTAAATAAAAAATTAATTTTCCCTTATGGTCGGAGGGCGAAATCCTCCCCCTCCCTCCGCCCCCCTAAACACACACACGTGCTCAGAAGCTACACTCAGGATCCCGGGCAAAGTAAACAAAACATAAAAGTAATGCTACAAATGAATACATATGATTTTATATGAAGCTTTATTTAAGTACTGTGTCCGAGCCTTTGCAGACTCTTAAAACATGAACAAATGCCCAATATTTTTCTTTTGGAAAGGTGGCAACCCTAACCGAAAGGTAACTTTCTGTCTTCCTGTGAGGCAAACATACCTGGAAGGGAGACATGTGGGAACTGCTGGCCCTATATTCACGAAGACAGCACTACGAAATGCTGCTGCCGGTGTGAATTTAAAATAGTCGTCCACCGTGCACAGATGAGGCTCACATTTTATAAATAACAGTGCGAGTTGCAAGACGCAAGGGAAGTGGGGGGGGTCGAGAGAAATCATTGACCTCTCTCCAGCTCACAAGTAGATATGCTGCTGCTCTGTGATGCCGACGTGCACTCGCAAAACACATGCTAATTGCTAACCACCAGGGGCAGGTGGTACCCATACACAAAGTATACACTGACCATGCTGGACCCGTTACCCATGTGAGGTACGGCTGCCAGCACGGGACAGAGGGACAAATGTACAAAGTATTTTCACGGTCGCAAATACTCCGATTCATGGTTTGCAACCGCAAACATGCATTTTTGAAATGCACTAATTCCATTTTAGGAATCAATGGGCCCGATTCACAGAATGAACTTAAGACTCAATCCTAAACTTACTACTATTTTGGTATTCACAGAATGCACTTACTACTTTTGGCATTCACAGAATGAACTTACTACTTTTGGTATTCCCAGAAGTTAGGATTTTGTCTTAAGTTTGTCTTAAGACAAACTTAAGACAGATTTAAGACAGACTTAAGACAGATTTAAGACAGACTTAAGACAGACTTAAGACAAAATCCTAACTTCTGTGAATACCAAAAGTAGTCAGTGCATTCTGTGAATACCAAAATAGTAGTAAGTTTAGGATTGAGTCTTAAGTTCATGCTGTGAATCGGGCCCCATATATTTTCACCAACTCCAAAAATGGGATTGCAACCTCATACTGATTCTGTATTTGGAAGGGAAGTGCTATATGTGTCCCTACAAAATACTGATTCTGTATGCAATGTATCAATGTTTTGTGACCCAAATACAGTCACAAAACATTGAAAAGTTACTGACTCACAAGTTGGAAAAGTAACCCATTCACAAAAGTGTATGTTAAAAAGGTTTGCTGGGCTACGTTAGGCAACAGCCTAGGGCGCTAAACGTAACCCCTTAAGCGCTGCCGTCGGCCAGCGCTCGTCGCGAGCACTACCTTGCCAGTGCTGCGCACGACCGTTGGCCGACGAGTCAGCGCTCGTTATTCGAACGTTCAGCACTGGGTGCTGAACATTCGACGCAGCTAAGAGGTTAAATAAGCAGACTTGGTTTACTTAAACACAGCACTGTATCCTTTAAGGGAAATGGGCTGCATTAAACAGAAAAAGTTTACATTATAGAAAAGCAATTAAAGATATGCTGGTCTGCTCATCCTAGCAGGCCACCGTCCGTGCGATGGCTTCCAATCGGAGTGAGCCACATGTTGCAACCTTCCTCGTTACTATTCAGAAGGTAGGTCGGTTACTCCGGACTTCAATTCCTAGTAGTCTATGTGTTATGCCGGACTCCTTTTATGGCTTTTTCAAAGCAGTTAACCCGCTCGCACACGAGACCCGCTGGCAGCAAGTCCAGTATAACCTGTACATGGAATTTAAATTCCCCTAACAACTGCACTGGGGGCAGGCCACCCTCTCTAAATTGAAATTTTATGAACTGACTTGTAGTAACGTAAAGAAAAAGAGGACGCCCGCCAATGATGCGAGTTCCCGAGGCAGGGAAAGAGTATCTAATGTACAAAAAGCTAAGACAACTGAGATAATTTAATTTCTAGACGTATATTTATGAGAGAAAGAAATTTAACAAGGAAAGAGGGCACAGAAAAAATATATTAAGGGTGTATCAAGAACATCATTTTTATTATTGAAATTTGAAACTGTTATGGAATATAGTGAAAATGTTGAAAGCATTATTGAACCAATGTGTTCATCATGAACCTTAAGAAATGTACAACACGTATATTTCACTTTCGTATCATAATACGGAAGTAATAGATCAGTGTTGTACGAATGTAATGTGATGTCAAATGCCATGTCTCACGATTTACCGCCAAAAACATAGGTATTTTTCAACTGCTTTAAACTGTCTCCTTCTAAAAAAAAATGTAAAAAAAAAAACTGCGTGGAATAGCAATAATAGTTTTCAACTGTGATTATATTTGACTTACAAATGTGTGTGTGGCGCCCAGCCAACTAGAGGAAAGACAGCCCATGCTTTAGAATCAAAATATTTACATAATATTTAAAAATATCTTCTTACCAAAGGCCAATTAAACAAGCTAGTAGGGCGATAACAATGACCAAACTATCTATTTTCTATGTAAGTGTGCCTCGCGCCTGCCCAAGGCGAACAACATGTTTTTACTTTCTGGAGTTTCCTTTGAACAAAGGTATTTTCATTCTAACATTGACCAATAACAGGAAACCGGAAGCAGCAGAGGCCTAGTGGGATGGATAACATGGCGACACTCTGTCCCAGGCTGGGCTAGGGGGCACTGACTGTCCTGCCCCCTTTGACGGCCCTCCGCGGGGGCAGGGGGGGCGCCCCCAGCTCTGTTTACTCCAATGATACAAAGGAAATTCCGTCCTGACCCGTGGAAGGACTAAAAATAACAACCCAATAAAAAGAACGCGCAATAGTTTGGCTGAGACGAGGATTTTGGAATTGGCGCCGCCTCGTTTCCTTTGTGGGAGGAGGCTTAGGGAACGGCTGTGGTGGCTCCCAGTTGCGGCTGGAGCCACTGGTCCCTGGCAGCCCCTGGACTGGCCCTCGCTGCCTCCAGACAGTAAGCCTCGGAGGTGCCACAAAGGGAGGGTGCTGACAGTAAATGTTATCACAGGGGTTCCACGTGCAGAGACACAGGCGGGTTATCTGTGACTAATTGTTTTCGACAATTGTTTTTTCTTTTTTTTCGAAAATCGCTCTTTGTACTTTATTTGGCGTGCGCTTTCCCGGAAATTTCCTTTACACGTCCTTAAGTTTTGTTTGTCTCTTGAGAGTAGGCACATCGAGACTCTGCTCTGAAAAGCGCCTTTTGTTCGTGTTGAAAAAACTTTATCATAATAACTTGTTCCGCGTCAAGAGTTCAGTGCCACAGTTATTGTAGTTTATAAATAACAGTGTTTCTACAGCCCAAGTAAATGGTACTGGTCTTATCGTCTTTGAAAGATGAAAGGCCGAATTGGCCCTGGCAGGGTTTGACTATGTAACTTGCAGGCCATGCTATAAGTCAACAGTTCCAGCCAGGAACAGACTTGGAGGAAGCCAGTGCTCCACTGTCAGCAAATGAAACAACCATTGGCAAAGCAGATAAGTCGCGCTATTGGGACTTACCAGCTTTGCCAATGGTTTAAAGTGATGCTGCGCAGCATGGCTACAGAAGAATTGACAAAAGGTCTATAACTAGGATGCTAGGCCGTTCATGCGCGCCCCACATGCAAGTACCAGAGAATGACACAGATGCTTTTGTAAATAAGACAAAAAAACGAGCAAACGCGTTATCTACCCTATAACTCACCCGATATCTCTTGCAATATATCCTCTACCTCTGCTCTGACTCATCCCAAACCTCATTCTACTACCATGATCTCCAAAATAACCCTTTCTAGACTCTTCCCTCCTCTACCCCTCCTTGTACTGCCTCAAACCTAATTTTACTATCAGATCTCCCAAACAAGCCTTTCCAAAACCTTTCAGCATGTATCCCTCCTTACACTCAGCCGAGACCTCTTTTCTTCCTAATCCACTTCTAGCGACCCTTCCCCCTCCATCTCTTCTTTACTCATCCCAAACTTCCTCCTACCACTATGATCTCCAAATAAACACTTCCTAAGCCCTTCCCTCTTCTATCCCGCCATTATCATTTCAATCCAACAGATTCACATGTCCACCGCTCAAACAAATTCATTTTCGCTACACCAATTCACCACTAATCCTTTTTGGATTCTGGAGTAGCGTGCTACTCGCCGGAAAGTGCTTTGAGGCCTCATCAGGGTAGTAAGCGCTATATAATGACTATTACAATTATTGTGCCTGTCCATCATCTTTGACAAGGCAGACCCTGAATGCCTGATATGTTGGCTCTCGTGGCTCAGTGGACTAATGCACCAACTCCAGGAATCTGTGTCTGATCTCATGGTCACAGGTTTGAATCCCAGCCAGACCTCTTAGCCTTTAATCTTTCTGAGGTAGATAAAATGTGTACCCTTGAGTTGGATAACAATAAAAATCTGTTATTCAACACTAAGACACCAAGGGGTGGACATGCACTTTACAAATACACATTATGTTATTTCACAACTCTTCTCCTTTGTGACGGAGGGGAATAAATTCTGTCCTGCGATGGTGTAAATCCTCTTTAGCTCAAAGGCAGCAGTAGATGAGGAAAGGGCACTTTGCTACATAGAGAGTACCACAAGAACTCCCCTCACTGCCTCTTTTCTACTGCGATCAAGAAAATCTGCCTTGTTCGACCGATGTACCCGAAATGATCAGGGGTCCAAAGATGAGTAAATGAATGGAGCGTTATTGCGTACACCCTGGAAGGAAACCACCTCCAACTGAGGGAACAGGAATCCCCAGGCCATGAGCTTCCACATTGAACATTAATGTGCGCTACCATAAAAGAAAAGAAGCTCACAGCCACAGGATGTTACAAATCTCCCCCCTTAAAGCAAAAAAAGAAAAATAACAGTTTATGAGACACTTTAAACCTTCCCGCGTGCAGCAAGCAATCTGAAACGTTGACTCTCTATCTCTTACGCACCTCACTCCTATTATTCAACAACAAAATAAACCTGTTCACTCTCACAACCTGGACAGGTTCTTGGAAACATAACCACACTTGACCTCACCTTCTACCCTTCTCTCTCATCTAATGACCAACGCAAAAATCATCACCAGAGCTACCCTATGGAATCAGCCTCAACAACCTAATTTTTTACAAGTCTTTCACAATCTTTCCTCATCCACCTTGACCAAAAGAGAGTCATTTCATTCCTACCCTCCATCCATTTATAAGAACATTCTGTCGCGCTTTTAAACAGAGAAGTGTTGTAAGCCCTCAAAAGCTTCCTAAGCAAACTATCAAGTCACCCTCTTAGAAATGTGCCAGCTGTAAACAGTCTTTCAACACCCTGTTCGTCCTCTCAACACGGCAATTCGCTTGAGGATAATAGAGAAAAGTCTGATATGTTCCATACCCGTCTCCCCAAGATATTCCTTCATTTCTTTGGGAACCAACTGTACACCATTGTCCATCAGTTAGACTTCAGGAAGACCCTCTCTGACAAACAGTTCTTCCAGAAATTCCATGACACTATTGGTGGTAACCTGAATCACATTCTTCACTTCCAGACAATGGAAGTAAAAATCTAGTACTGCAATGGAAAACTTGGCCAACTCCCCTCCACCAACCCGCAAAAGGGGACAGAAATATCAAGAGCCAATATCCTCCATGGTCCTTCCCTGCACGTAACCACCACAGAAGGGTAATCAATGATCTTCTGAGGCACACGAGATAGAGTCTGACCTTATTTTCCACATACCGATCAAGAGTAGCCACCAAAACTTCTCTAATGTGAAATTTAGTTCCACTCATACCCAAATGTCCCTCATGGATGATGTCAAGGGTTTTCTCCTCCAGCATACCTAGCAGAATCAATAAATCATTCCTGAGCAGCACACCCCTTCCTGGGACAGTTTCACACGCTTCTGAGTTTTTCTACATCTTCACTCAGCACGCCCCTTTTTGGCCACCATCTACAGGTTAAATAGCACACTTCTGACAATACATCTAACTCTACATATAGCACCCATTCCTCTTATTAAATGTGCCCCACCATCATCTCCTGCATATGGCAACCCACCCATTCTCCAGCAACATCGAACGCCGTCTCTTGATCTCGTCCTCTGCACACAGCCTAGACAGAGTCCGCTGCCACATTATCTTCCCTAGCTTACATTCAGCTCTGAAGAAGTATTTCTCTAGCCTCAATAACCATCCTGATATCCTCACCGTACTCTTTCCAGACATTTTAGTGGCAAACACATCAACCGAAGGAGGATAAGCTGCCCTTACAAACAAAGTCGGTACCCCTACGTGTCTCCTGAAGTAGCCCCTCCACTAATATGCTGTTTCTTCCTGTTCAATGATGACATATTTTTCTTAACATCTGTAATAAATTAGATTCTTATTTGGCGAGGGTGACTACTCACCTCTTGGAACAATCAAAACCCTTGTCAGGGTGAACCCTCAAAGTCACTAGGCTAACCTGAGCTCAGTTCCCTGGTAGCGATGGCACAGAGCAGACGGGCATATGTGTGAAGTGTTAATGCAGTACCAAAACAGTAACAAAGTTAAACTGCGAAACAATCAAAATCCCAAATAAATGAGAAAAATAGGGTAAAATGTAATAAACAAAGTGACTCCAAAATAACAAAGATCCAATAAGGGGACCCGGAAATGTGAATTTTTTAAGTTTTAAGAAGGAATAGCACCAAGAAGCACATAGTGCCAATGCCAATGATAGTCAATGGACCCAGTTGGCGGGACCTAGGTGCAAATTAAAGCTGGTTGTGATTGAGCGCGGTTCGGACACACCATCCACGTTCATCTTAGTCCTTTAAATCCTAATCCGCCATAGGAGTACACTTCTAAAGCTCCCAAGGACCTAAGGGGAGGCACTGAGGGGCATATTAACACCGGGCAGCGATAATTATCGCTAGCCGTGTTTAGCGATAATTATATTATCGACCTGGTAGCGTGTAATTACCAACACCTTACTCCAGGGCGATAAAAATTCCAGGGATAGCGAGGTTATCACTCTTTTGCAGGGAACATCGCTGGTTTTCCAGCGATGTTCCCTGCAAAACGGCGATAACCTTGATGATATGACTCACGGGATCGTATCAGCATAATCCACCCCCTATGTTAGGGATGTCTAAATCAGGATATTAGCATACATTAGATTTTGGCGAAAATGGACGTTTTCGCCAAAATCTATTGTGTACTAAAATCATGTGGGCTGCCTTGTAAATATTGTGATGTAAACATCAGCGATATTTGCAAGGTAGTCCATCCGGGGTACGTTCAGTAACGCCCACTTTGCATCTCATTTGAGATGCAAAGGGAGGCGCTGGGAAAAAGGGTGCTAACATGCGATTATGCATGTTAGCACCATCTTGTAAATAGGCCACTGGTTTTATCTCCGCTTGTTTGGCTTTGTAAGCCAAAAAAGCGGAGATAAAGCCCTTGTAAATATGCCCCTGAGAGATTCACAGGTGTCAGGCAGATGGCAACAGCAGGGTCCAGTCCAGATACAGTTTCCACATGCCAGCTGGGCAGTTGTAGGAAAGGTCACTTGTATCTTGTTGTCCATGTAGCTTGAACCGGAGGTGTGCTTTATGGCCCTTGAGATCCATGCCTTTGCTCTGGGTACAAGAGGGAGCTGGTCCGGTCCTTCAGGGCTTCTCTCAGGTCACAGACAGCAGGTCCAGTCAGCTTCTGTTCTTCCTCAGGTCCCAGTGTTCTGAAGATGCCCCATTTGGGTGCCTGGAGATGCCACATTTATGCCTGGAACAAGCCAGTGGGTGGAAAAGTCTACTGTGCATGCCGTACCTAAGGGGGTAAAAGTTCCTGGGCCAACTCTTCCAACGTTGGCCATTTTCAAGATGACAAAAATCTTCAGCCACACTAAACCTGTGCTCTGAGGGCTGAGGATGTGAATGGGGAGTGTACTATGCTAATCCTTGCATCCTCCCACATCTAACTCTAAACTCCAGTTGGAAGCAGCCTCAGCACCAATAATTAAATCAGAGACAGAAGTCTGGTGGGACAAAAGCAGGATTTTTCAGCAACCAATTCTTGTGTATTGTCTTGCCATACTTTTTCCTTTCTTTCAAGTGTGCCCCAAGTGTTATGTGTAAACCGTGCAGACCTGTCAAACAGGATTTGACACTCAGCCAGAGTTTCACACTGTAGTGTCAAAAACTAGGCACAGAGCCCCCACTGTGCATAGGCTATGATGTTCAGGGAAAACATCATCTCTGCACATTCAGTTTATCCTATTGTTTGCTCCTGGGAGGCATTTCAACCTTATTCAAGGCTAATTACTGGCTGGGAAAAGCCAGCGAGCAATAAAAATTAGCCTCCAGGAACTTATGACATGGAAAAGGAAATGTTCTAAGAGTTATATTTTCTTAACATTTATTAAAAATCCGACTTCACAATTGAATAGGATTTTTACAAACTATTAGCATAGCTATTACATTTTTTTCTAGCTGGTCCCATTCATTCTTGAGATACAATATTAGCATTTTAATCTGGAATTTGTTTTTTTACATAGACCAGCATCATTCACTCTCAAAAAATCAACATCCTCCCCTATTCCGCCAACCACACAGCTCATTCTCTCCCTCATGGACAAGACGCCCAGGACCCGGATCAAGTTATTTACTGTTATCACCCCCTGGACGATAATCAACTGCCTGAAGCTGAACACCGACAAGACCGAGATCGTGATCTTAAGGAAGAGCACTTCACGATGGGTCCCCACCTGGTGGGCAATGGAGCTAGAACTGACACCCACCCCCACCACCCACGCCATGAACCTTGGGATCAACATCAGCAGCAAACACGCTTGACTGCTCAAGTCAATGCAGTTACAGCATCATGGTTCCATACCCTGCCGATACTGAGGAAGATTTTCAAATGGCTCTTAATCAGCTCCCGGAAAACCATTGCACATGCCCTTATCATAACCAAGCTGGACTACAGGAACACCCTCTATGCTGGGATCAACACAAAACCTCACTTGAAGGCTGCTGACTATTCAGACCTCAGCGGCCAGAATCACCCTGAACCCACCACACCACGCCACACTCGTCACACCACACGTGAAGGAGCGCCACTGGTTCCCCATACACAAACGAGCACAATTCAAACTCCTCAACCGGATATTCAAGGTGCTACATAACACTGGTCCAGCATACTACAACAATTGTACTTGCTTTCACAAACCTTCCAGACACCACCGCTCATCCAGGCTTCTACTTCCACACATCCCTCGCACACAGAAAAACAGATCTGGTGGTCAAGCCTTCGCCCACATCGCTTCTAAAGCATGAAACAAACTGCAGCGACACATAAGAGCTAGTATGCAGATTTCAGGACACGTTCTTCCTGCCAACAGACATTTTGCCGCTGGCAACCCAGTGCCTCATTAAAAAGCACTGCAGATGTGAATGGCGAAATGCCTGTCAAAAAGTTGGGAAGAGGAGCAGGGGGACTGGGCACCCCTCCATTAAAAAAAGAAGGTAGCAATCACTGTGGGTCAAACCCTGGTGCTGAGAGTGAGTTGTGTTTGCAATGCAGTGAAATATCCGCAAATTATAAGAGACTCCTCCTCATTTCTTGAATTCCACAAGAAGCTGAAGGCGGCTTATCGAGTAGCCCCACTAGACCCTCGGTGGGCCTAGACTCGTACCGGATCAGCACCAGCCTCTCCTCCTGGGCGAGAGTGCGCTCTATAAATCTCCATAACTATTAGATTCCAACAATAATGCAAAAAATCCTTAGCTATTTCCACCAACAAGCCGGAGTGGTATATTGTTTATCCGGAGTAAAAAACAGCAACTTTTCACAAGATGGAGAGATGCCTGATGGTAAAAGAGCTTGCCAGAAGCTCCAAACAATTTATGTGGAGATTCAGGTCCATCCGTGACCATCGGTGAACAGACAACCCTGGGCAGCATCTCGTTCCCCAGCCCCCTCTGCTGGCATCGATCACTACCTCCGGTGAGTAGCCAAATATGGCCGATCCAAGCCTTCAGGTGACCTAGCCACCAAGAGCTCGGTCTTGTCTTCTGGTGACAGTGCTACTTGGTCTGCATAGGATATGCAATTCTCTAGATGCTGCATTTTCAATCTCTGGAGGGCTATGCAGTGCAGAGGTCACGGGACGATCACCTGAATAACAAAGGCCAACAAGTCACAGACCTCAATGACACATTCTGGCTGGACAACATTAACCTCAACTCTTTCTTGATCATGTTCACTTTCTCTAAAGGGAACTAAAGTTGTGCTTTCATCGAGCCCACCCGGAATCCTAGAAATTCTATGCAATGACTCGGAATCAACACTGACTTCTGGGTGTTTATCACAACACCCAAACCCTGAAGTAAGTTTATCACTCAGTTCAGGTGAGTAATCAATGTCTGCTGATCTTGGGCCATAATAATCGGATTGTCTAGGTAACCCTTCAAACAGCCCACCCTGCTTGCTCTGGGAGTTTCCACCACTGGCCTCATGACCTTGGTGAAGGACCACGGGGCTGACAAATGTCCGAAAAGGAGAACATTGAATTCGTAGCATGCACCTAGCCATAGCAACTGAAGGATACGCTTGTGCAGAAATTCTGTATGTACAGGAAAAACACTGCTGTCTGGGGGAATGTGTTGGTTCCATAAAACTCTAGTTTGCAACCCTTGATGGTATCCTGTGTTATTGCTTGGCAGTTGCTCAAGAAATGTTTCACCCGTCTACCTAGTACCACTTCGGCCAAAGGTACAATTCTCACCTGTAAAGCAGGAGTTTGCTCTTTCTGAGGCTGCTCCTTTGTCGCCGTCTCTATTGAATCTTCTTTGGCTCTATCTGTTCTACCATCTTCTTTTCTGTCAAGGGGAATAACTACTGTGAAGACCTTGAAAGAGTCCACGGCCTGGCGATCGACCTCTAAATTGCCTGCCTCTGCTAAAAACGCCCTGCTGAAAAACCTTGGGCCTTGTCCAGGGCGCTAAATATAGAGACACATTTACTTAAGCTGCTAACAAAATGGCCACCAAATACTAGTATGTCTGCTACCAGGCCAGCTAAAAAGCTTGCCAGGTCGTTCAATTTAGGGTCAATTCTCATGAGTATTGATCCTCGTCTTTCAGTCGAAGTTGCACAGTTGGCGTGTCCTAAATGGCAGATTGTTATCTGCACCCAACCTGCAAGGATGACAGGTCTATCCACTGTGTCTTTGGTTCAAAAAGCCATCTCTAGCATGTTTGTCAATGGCCCAGTCATGTCCAACATTTTATCTTGGCAATTACGCAAGCATGGCCTTGCCCTTTCTTATGGTTCTTTGGAGAATTTCTTCATAAACGTGACAAAGGAGGGGCCATGTCTCTGGTCTCTGCCTCCTTCCTACGGAGTGCTGGCCTGGTGCACTCGGCCTGTAAATGAGTCCAAACTGATCGTTCAAAGCTTTTTAGGATGAATGTCTGGACATGTCTCAATACGTCTGGCCATGGTACCTAGTGCGATGAGCATGGATGGCCAATCTCATTGTGGTTGAAATCTATGACTCATGGTATACTTTGAAACCTGGTATAAGGTATCCACACTCCTGCTCTAACGCAGGAGTCAGGCCAGGGTTATCATTATCATGCGTGAAGTAAGAATGTAAGGATTTGTCAGTGTCTTCCTATGCTAGGAGATTTAGAGCCAGAGGTGTTCGGTACCCTTAAGGCAGACTGCAGTGTGCGGTGCTTACTACGCAAACCATACAATGTAACAAGATAACGCGTCACTCGCTTGAAGTCCTTTGTTGTGAAAGACAGCGCATCAAGGTAGCTGGCACGAGATGAGACACGCGGTGACCCTCAGGCACTCGGACCACGCGAGGGTTCCTAGACGTCTTACAGGCTGGAGGTGAGATCACACATTCAGAATAAAGGATGCTGCTTTCTAATTTATGTTCAATAAACAAGAGAGGTGGCCTAATAAACAGAACACCTATGGGAACGCCTTGCAGCGGTTTGCCTGGAAAAGTCTTTGATGCAATGGAGACTGTACAGGCAGTTAACCCAGTCTGCATGAAGTTATTTGAGGCAATGCATGGGTGGTTGCTGGCCTGTCTGCACTTAGGATGATCCTTGCAGAGGGGTTATGCTACCTGGGGCCTGACTGTCACCAGTGAAAGGATCAAGGGGTCCAATGACGAGTAAACAAAAGGAGCTCTATTAAATATATACGCACAGGGAGGGAGCCGCTGCAAACTGTTGAAGAAGCAATCCCCAGTCCATAAGCTTCTACATTGAACAGCCATGTGTGGTTCCATAAAGAAAACAAGCTTTGGCAAGCCAATAAGTCTTCCCTATGCAAGAGCTATTGGCTTAGACAATATCTTTGGTCCAGGTTGTACAACAGCATAGCTGGTGTTCAGCATGGCAAAAGGTTAATGGCATGGCATACAACAGAGTGGCGTAGCAGAGAATGGAGTAGAGGAGAGTGGCAGAGAGAAGGGTAGAGCAGCACTGAGTGAAGTGGTGTAGGGTAGCGCAGAGTAGAGTGGAGTACCGTAGAGTGGGGTGGCATTGAGTGGGTTGGCATAGAGTGGAGTAGCATAGAGTAGAATATGGAGAGAGGAGTTTAGTGGCAGAGAGTGGCATAGAGTGGAGTTGCGTGGAGGGGCATAGAGTTGAGTGGCAAGGAGTAGAGTGACGCAGAGTGGAGTGGCATAGAGTGGAGAGGAATGGTGTAGAGTGGAGTAGCATAGTGTAGAGATGCATGGAATGGCATAGAGTGGAGTGCCGTAGATTTGTGTAGAGTAGTGTGGCGTAGAGTGGCAAGGAGTGGCGTACAGTAGAGAGCCATAGAGTGATAGAGAGGAGTAGAGTAGCATACAGTATAGTGAAATACAGTGGAGTAGAGTGGCATGGAGTAGAGTGCCATAGAGTACAGTGGAGTGGCATAGAGTAAAGTAGAGTGGAGTACGAGGTATAGAGTGGCATTGAGTAGAATTGGAGTGGCATAGAGTAGAGTGTTGTAGGGTGAAGTGGCATGGAGTGGAGTGGTGTTGAGTAAAGTGACATAGAGTAGAGTGGCATTGAGTAGAGTGGAGTGGTGTGGAGTGGCATAGAGAAGAGTGGCATAAAGTAGAGTGGAGTGGCATTGAGTAGAGTAGAGTGGCATTGAGTAGAGTGGAGTGGTGTGGAGTGGCATAGAGAAGAGTGGCATAAAGTAGAGTGGAGTGGCATTGAGTAGAGTGGAGTGGTGTTGAGTAGAGTGAAGTGGAGTGGAGTGGCGTAGCACACAGTGGCATAGAGTGGAACGGCGTAGAGTGGTGTACAGTAGAGTGGCATGGAGTGGAGTGGCGTAGCACACAGTGGCATAGAGTGGAACAGCGTAGAGTGGTGTACAGTAGAGTGGCATGGAGTGGAGTGGCGTAGCACACAGTGGCATAGAGTGGAACAGCGTAGAGTGGTGTACAGTAGAGTGGCATGGAGTGGAGTGGCGTAGCACACAGTGGCATAGAGTGGAACGGCGTTGAGTGGTGTACAGTAGAGTGGCATGGAGTGGAGTGGCGTAGCACACAGTGGCATAGAGTGGAACGGCGTAGAGTGGTGTACAGTAGAGTGGCATGGAGTGGAGTGGCGTAGCACACAGTGGCATAGAGTGGAACGGCGTAGAGTGGTGTACAGTAGAGTGGCATGGAGTGGAGTGGCGTAGCACACAGTGGCATAGAGTGGAACGGCGTAGAGTGGTGTACAGTAGAGTGGCATGGAGTGGAGTGGCATAGCACACAGTGGCATAGAGTGGAACAGCGTAGAGTGGTGTACAGTAGAGTGCATGGAGTGGAGTGGTGTAGCACACAGTGGCATAGAGTGGAATGGAATAGAGTAGAGTGGCATGGTGTGTAGTGGAGTGGTACAGAGTGCGTCTAGTGGCATTATATGGAGTAGCAGTGGAGTGGTGGATTAGAGTGGCGTAGCATACAGTGGCACAGAGTGGAATGCCATAGAGTGGCATTGTGTGTAGTGGAGTGGTGCAGAGTGCACAGAATAACATTATGTGGCATGGAATGGGGTGGCGGGGAGTGGCGTAGTAGATTGGTGCAGAGTGGAAGTGGAATGGACCAGAGAGGAGTAGAGTAGCGCAATGTGGCGCAGAGTAAAGTGTATTTGGCCTGTTTTTTTTATTTATGTATTTATTTAGGAATTTTAATGTGCTACAGGGACCTTTGGACCTTTGGATCTATTGTACACATAGAAATATCTTGCATTTCTTTACAAAAATGTAGCCGTTGTATTGCAATCTGCATATAAGACGTATTTGGCAAATGCAAATGATGGGCCTTGTAAAAGTATGTTATTTGGTACTGAGCTATCTTTTCATTGCGTACGTGTGCTCGGTCTCTGCTGCTCTGTACTTTCATTGTCTAGTGTACTTACATCTCATGTTTGTGCCTCCCTGGGTTCATGATTAGCCATGTAAGAGTCTCTCCATGCCCATGTTTCCTGAGCAGGAGTATGTCCGCCCCATGGCCATGGTATCGCTAGAATGAGAGGGGGTACATGCCCAGAGGAAGTTCATTGCCAGTCCTCGTGCCCATTGATTGCATCCTTGGCATTGAGCTCCACGGGTGAGAAGAACGCTAGCAGTGGAGGCTGGCCAGGGTGCCCCAAAAGCAGAGATTCCTCAGGGTCCTGTCCCTAAACTTAGGGTACTGAGGCCAGCTGAAGAGTAAAGGGTAGGAGGTGGGTGTCAACCCTAGTGGGAGCACCAGAGGGTCACTAGTAACCTCCTCTGATAGGAGATCTTTCCAAGATTGACCACGAGAGACCATGGAACCACTTTTGACCTGGAGGGGCTGCCTGTCCTGTCTCAGAGGAGGTGGGCAAAGGACTTGCACCGGGCAAGCCCCTACAATATCCCGCCATACTGTGTCACCCTTGAGAGGGATTGAGTGTCTTCACAGGAAGCCCTGGGAGTAGAGAATTTGAGCAGAGGAGCCAGCCTCAGGGCACCACCCGTGAGAGGGACTAAGGGGCATATTACCAAGGGCCCTTATCGCCGCTTTAGCTGGACTTTTTCGCGCTAATGCGGCGATAATTTTCTCGCCCAATTACCAAGCTGTCGCTAACACCAGTTAGCGACAGCTTGTAGGCGATAGCGAGCATTTTGGGGCCCGCTTCGCATGTCTGCAATATTTATCGCTAATGACATGCAAAGTGGGCGTACCAAAATGTTAGCGACTGAAAACAGTCGCTAACATCGCTATCGCCTATGATCAACATAGGCGTAGCGTTGGAAATATTCACGCTAAGCGCGAATATCTCCAAAAGCTAACACCTTCCCTGACCAGTTCTTAGCCATGTTATCCAATGGGAGGTGGATAACATGGCTAAGAGCATTGTCCCGCTAATGCGTGAATACCGCTGTATTGACAGCGATATTCACACATTTCGCCTGATTTTTATCGCTTTTGAGATACACCTTGCTAATAGCAAGTTATCTAAGCGATAAAAACAGGTGAAGGGCGGCGATAAAAATATTACCGCTAACCCTACTCAGCGATAAATATCACTGTAGGTTGGTAATAGGCCCCTTAGTGTCTTCCCAGGATAGTCAAGCTCATGTTCACTCTCAGAGTAGAGAACTTCAGCAAGGGAGCCAGCCTCAGGGTGTCGCCCGTGAGAGGGACTGAGGGCCCGATACACAGAACTAATTTAAGACAAAATCCTAAACTTACTACTTTTGGTATTCACAGAAGTTAGGATTTTGTCTTAAGTTTGTCTTAAGTTTGTCTTAAGACAGACTTAAGACAGAATCCTAACTTAAGTCTGTCTTAAGACAAAATCCTAACTTCTGTGAATACCAAAAAATTGACCTTATCCACTTGCTGACCATTGTGGTACTGTCCGCCTACTTGAATGCATCTGTGAGCAAGGTTGGGTTAGTCACCTCACAGGTGGGGTCTGCAGGTGAGGAGAGGATTCCCAATGAACAGGGTTAGTGACTAGGAAAGATGTTGACAGAGGGGTACAGATAGGTTCAGAGAGGAGAGGGGCACAGAACAGACAAGGGCCACCACAGAGGTGGCAAATTGCCCATGTTCTATCACCTCAGTAGGGACGCCCATCAACGGATTGATTAGTCTTCCCTAGCTCTTAGCTGGGGGAGCTTGTTTTGGGTATATGCCTTTTCTGTGTGGTCACTCAAGATTTTTCACCTTTTGCTGGACCCTATGTTTTGGATGGCTATAGAACGCTGTGACCTTTAATACTGCTCACCTGTGCTAAAGTGCCTGTGCGCCTGCTTTAGACATGGTTTCATTGGTATACTGCAAATTGGTTTGGTGTATTTAACCTGTTTGTAAGTCCCTAGTGTATGGTAAAAACTGTACCGAAGGGCCTAGAACTTAAATGCCACTGGCAAACTGCAGTACTTATTGTGCCATCCCCTATACTGACAGTGCAAGCATGTCTTCAGGTCCACTACTGTAGCCTGCCAGTAACAGTGCAAAAGATGCACAGCAACCTGTCAAAAGAAACCCTTTTTTTTACAAAGTAAAACCTTCCTTTTAAATAATAATAAGACATCCTTAAGTAGGCCTTGTAGCCCACAGGGCAGGGTGCACTGTATTTAAAAGTAAGATATGTAGAAATGTAATGTTAACATGTCCTTACAGTTACTAGCTCCCAAAAGCTATTTTCACGGTGGTAGCCCAAGCTGCTCTATGCAGAAAACCACATCACAGATTAAAATACAGAGGGGCAGATTTACAAGCCCCTTGCGCCTCTTTGCACCACCATTGCGTCACTTTTTGTGACACAACGGTGGCGCACACAGTGCGCCCTATTTACAACGTGACGCATCTCCCTAGATGCGTCACGTTGTAAAGCCCTGTGACACATTATACCTGCGTCAGGTATAATGTATGCAGGGTGGGCGTTCGTACGCAGGAAAGCATCGTAAAAGTGACACCGTGAAATCTACAAGATTTCACAGCGTCACTTTCAGGACGCCATTGTGTCAAAACCTTACGCCTGCTTGAAGCAGGGGTAAGGAGTGACGCAGTGTAGTGGGAATAGGACACAAAATGCATTGCTGGAGTAGTATCGTGCCTGCGACACAGCTTCAGCTTTGCGTGACTTTTGCCCCAACAGGTGAGTCAGAATTTCTGATGCATCTGTCAATCATTCCACCATGGTGCGCCGTATTGTAAATACGGCACATCCATGGTGGCGCAAGCATTTTTTAGAGTGGTGCAAGGAAAGTGACTCATCCCGATAGATGTGTCACTTTCTTGTAAATCTGCCCCTAATACTTTATATTGAGAATGGAACCAGCTAGAAAATTAATTAAGCAAGTTTTGTTTTTAACATTTATTAAAAATACATTTCAATGTTGAAGTCAGATTTTTTTATAAATGATAAGGCAAGGTAATTTTTAGAAGGTCCCTTGTCCTCCAAATGAAGTTCTTGGAGGTTGATTTGCATTGGTTGTCTAGCTTCACCCAGTCAGTAATTAGCGTTGAATAGGTTGTGAAATGCAGTATATCTGCTAAATACAGGTTAAATTGCAGGGGTGCCAGGGCACACTCCTGCTTCAGTCCTCTGTCTGGATCTTCTGCTATGTTACCTATTTGGGGGCACCTTAAGTTTGACCCAGGTTTCTCTACAGAGTGAAATAGTTGCTCTCAGAAGATTTGGGGGAATTGCCCCTTCACTAGCATTTGCCAGAGCCTGCTTCTATCTACGCTGTCAAACTTCTAAAAGGACTATTAAGCGTAAATTCTCAGGTGGATTAAAAGTGTCTTTTTTGTGAATTGGGACCAACATGGATCCTTTCCATCTTTCTAATGTGCTGTTATGAAGAAGGGAATACTTACAGAGGGGCGGAATGAAGGTCAGCCCATTCTTGTTCGGCTACTATGGCGATCGCAGCAGGAATGCTGTTTTGGGCCAGGGGTCCCTTGGGTACGCCTCTTTTTAATTACTAACTCTGCTTTTTGTTGTGATATGAGTGGCTCTATTGAGCGTCCTGTTGTCTCTTGTAGCTGATTCCAGACACCTGTTCCTTCTGATAAAGTTTTGCTCTCCGCCATTTAAACTTTTTTGCTATAATTAGACCCGGTGGCAGCGGCCTTGTCTGCAGCGGGCACCTGCAGGTTTTTACGTGGTAGCCTGTTAATCAGAGAACAACGTTTCCTTGAGTTTTTCATTTTTACCGCCTCATGAAGGCTAATCCATTGCTTTTCTTCAAATAGTCTCTGTTGATACATCTTTCCACAATCTCCTTCTTATTTATTTTATTGTTTTGATTGCTTAAGGAAGTCCATGTAACCTGTGAGAATTTTCTTGAGTGTTCATCAAGCCATCTACCTGCACTGTGATCTTTTTAATTTAGTCTCCTCATACTAAATCTTTTTCTTATGAAATACAATGAATTTGTATCTGTTTTATCTGAATTTGTATCTGTTTTAATCTATGTGATACTTGTTGGGTTTTATTTTTGTAAATACTAGATTAGCTAGCGTTAAAATATGTTGTGTCATTTGTAACAATATGTATATTTCCGGGACCCTAGTATGTGTTTATGAATGGATCTTTGCTGATTATTGAACTGATTTTATTATATGTACTATATGCTTGTGCTTTCATGATTTTGTATAAAAATCGAATAAAGCTAAATAAAAAAAAAAATGTTTTATTTTATTCTCTCTTTAACTGCTTCCATGCTCATGACGGAGCTGCTCCATCATGAGCCTCGGTTGAGCTGTGCTCATGACGGAGCGGTTCCGTCATGGCCCGCTCGGCGCGCTTGAGCGGCGCGAATTCTGCGCCTGCGCTGGACGTTCCATTGAGCGGGCGGGGCCATGACGGAACCGCTCCATCATGAGCACAGCTCAACCGCGGCTCGTGACGGAGCGGCTCCGTCACGAGCAAATGAGCGCTGCTCGGCCCCCCTCCCCCCTAGCGCTGCGGCGGAATTGCCGCAGCAAAGGGGTTGATCTAATGATTTGTTGTTGTCTGAGGGGTTTATTCCGTCCAGTTTTCCGAGACCTTGCCTTCGATCCTAAAGAGGAGCGGCCATCTTGGTGTTGCCCTTGGGGGCTGTTGTCTCTTCCTTGGAAAAGAGAAACAGGAGAGATGACAGGCATTGAGGCAGCCATTGAACCAGGGTTGCTGTCCTTTTTTAGAAAGTCTTCTGTGAGTGCCTTTAGGTTGTGTACCGAGTCATCATTGTTTACTATTGGCAATTACCATATTTTAATAGGCTCTAGTCCCTCCTGTGATCCAGAGAGACATTTCTGTACCAGGCGAGCACCCTTTAAATCTAAGATGCTTCTCAACATGCCATGACCACTAGCCGGGGTTGGAATTGGTGTGAAGTCATTAATCGGATGGAAGTGGGACATAGAGATCCTCATATAGTCCAAAATAGCTCATATTTGTGGGTGAACCCCGATGGTCGGTCACTCTCCGCCTTGCCATCGAGGACTCGTAGACCCCAGCTGTGTAAGGCGTTTCCCAGGATTTGCCTTTTTGATCTTTTTCTGGGCCTTGGTCATCAAGCTGGAATCTTCCAAAAAGCATCTTCAATAATTTGAGCCCCCATAGCTTCATCAGTCCGAAGATGATTCGAATTAAAATACCCCATTATTAGCCAATTGGCCTTGGGGTAATGATAATTGTTGTTGTTGCAGTAATCTGGTGTTTTTTTGTCTGCTTTTAAATTGAGACATTTCAGACGTTGCCAAGTACATTAGGAGGACGCATTGTTCATTTGTATCCAGAAAGCCTGCTTTGCGGATATGCATGTGGTGAGCGCCCGGTTCCTTCATTGGGGTTCTTCAAGAACCCTTGCCGTCCTGAGGTAAGTCTTCTTTCGGTTGCCGCTCGCAGCCTTCGTCCACCAACAACCAACTCCCATTCCCTCCCACACTATCTGCCAGGTCTGCCTCGCTCTTACATCATCAGATTCTGTCCAAACTCCAAAGTATCTCACATCAGACCCCTTCAATGGCACTGCAGCTGAATGAACAAGCCAATCACAAACAGAATCATCTCCCAAGCACACCATTAACGCACAGCCTCCATCTTATGCAGGACACAACCACAACACTTAATCCAGCCATTTTACAGCAGCAGTTAGTTACTCTTGGAAAGGGCCATCTTCAAACCTGACTGCTCTGCTGAATCATGGCTGCCCCGGCCAGTCTCCACTGTGCAGGCACCAAGTCCAGATGTCTAGGTGCCCAAGTGTTGAATGTAAACGTTAGAAACTGGCACAAAAAAATGGCGGGATTAAATAGCAGTGTGTTCATGGTGGCCATCTTGAAATGAAATGAATGAAATGGAAATTTATAGAGCGCAAAACATTCACCCGAAGGTGTCAAGGCGCTAGCTTATCAAACAGGACTCACTGGACGGTTCGGAAACACCTCAAAGATTAAACAGCCTAGTGGCACAGCCTGCCAGGATGTAATTTGTTTCCATGGTGGCCATTTTGGTTTGCATCCAACCACGGTAGGAAGATGTATGTCTCTCTCCCAATCACAGCCCACCACCCAATGCCACTGCATTAGCCCATGTGGCAAAGCACTTTGAAACCTTGGGCCTGGACCCCACTGAAATAGATTGTAAGGAAAGCATGTCGAGCAGCAAAATATGAACTAGGCTTCATGAAGGGTTTGGTATTGGAGGCAGATTTATGTTTTCTGGCGCATCTCTGCAAATCAGCAGGGATGCGCCAGGAAAGATGCATGACGCAAGTTTACCCTTGCGCCGCCACAGATGCGCCGCATTTACAATGCGGCGCATCATGGCGCATGGATAAACAGATGTGTGTTGCATCTGCCAACATAAGGTTGGCGCAGTGCTGGAGTAGTGTCGCGGGCGCTACGCAACTAAAGCACTGTTTCAACCTGGCCTATCCACAACATGGTGCGTCACTCCTTCAAGCAGGCGGAGGGTTTTGACGCAACATGGCTGTAAAAGTGACTCAATAAAATCTTGTAGATTTCACGGCATCACTTTTACGTGGCGTTCTGGTGAAGGAACGCCCACCCTGCGCGGGAACGCCCACATGAAACCTGACGCAGGTTTCATGTGGCACAGGGCTTTACAACGTGACGTATCTCTCTAGATGCGTCACGTTGTAAATAAGGTGCAACGTGGCGTATAGTTTACACCGCCGCAGCATTACAAAAGTGACGCAAAAGCAGCGTTAAAGTGTCGCAAGGGGCTTGTAAATCTGCCCTCAAGTCTTCAAGGCACTTTGGAAAACAAATGAGGACAAAGGAACTCAAGAGCCCGAAACGGCTGCGGCGGTGACGCGCGTTTGTGGCACGTGCTTTGCTTTCAGGCCAGCACGCTGATGAATGCTGTAAAATGAGGCGGATTGAAAAAAGACCAACAAAGGCCCTTCTTGATGACATCTCAGGCAGACGCTGGGCTTTATTTTTAAAAACTAGAAATGCCACGGACAGAGAATGATTGCTGTTACTGTACCCCCCCCCCCCCCCCCCCCCCCACACACACACACACACACACACACTTTGAGGGTTTTATCATCAGGATGGCACGCATGACCTCTTCCTCCCCCCGGGGCCTGCCCCGTGCCCCCACCCTCTCCCCCATGGTGCCCCCCGGTCTGCAGAAGCGTGCCGCTGACAGGAAAGTGGAAATATATCCATGTCAGGAAGTTTGACTCATATTTGGGGAGGGGTCGAGGAAGGAGTGTGGCGGCGGCAGGCTGCTGCTGTCTGTGATCCGGCGGGACAGGGATAAAAATATCATAATCTCGTAAGAGTTAAACAACTGGAAAGAAAAAAAATAAAAAACGAAGCCAACGGATCCCCCCTCCTTCATTCTCCAGCTGCAGATTTTTTTTTCTTTTTGGACAAATGATTGTATTTTTCCTCTCTTCCGTATGCCCTTGACTCTGAGTGCAGACAGGGGGGAGGGCGGCGGGGGGGTTGGGTGGGGAGAGGTGTTGACTACACATATTACGGAACGGGCCTCGCCAGCAGACAAACCGGCGGGTTAGTGGGTGACTGCTTTATAACTTGACGAGGGATTTATTTTTCCTACCTCGTTTCTTATTTCTGAGTAGTGACCTTTCCCGGTAAAATACCTTTTATGCGTCAGAGACTAGTTGTGTCCCAGCCAGGCATCAGACGGCGGGGGGTGAAGGGGGGGCGGGGTGCTATGAGGTTTTCATTCTCCTGAATCACACTGGCCATTCCATCCCAAGGTCACAGCGGCCTTGCTCAATTTTATAGGCCCCGATTTAAGAAGAAAAACACGATTTAAGAAGAAAAACATTCCACAGTGCGTCGAGGACCTCAGAATGATGACAGTGTGAGTAGGCCCCTATCCTGTGAGCTGAGGGATTCACGTGGCCGCTGCAGCAGTTACTCAGCTATTTTAGAGACTATGAGGCACCCGCATCAAGACATGCTTTTGCAAGTCCTTAATTGAGATTATTAAGGAATCGCAAAAGCCTATGCATGTAGGAATCGCTATAAAAATAGCGATTCCTAAGCATTCCTTAATTGTGACTCGCAAATTGCGACTCGCAATTAAGGAATGGCTTCCCATTCATTCCTATGGGCCCACAGGCCCAGACTCATTGCCTCCCCTCGCTCACCCCTTAGATGCGATTGCATCAGAGAAGCCAGCGCGTAAGCAGCATTCTGAATGAGCTCCGATCTCGCCCCAGAGAGGCCAAACAGTGAATGTGTGGCTCCATTTGCTCCAGTTATATCGAGCTCCCGGTACAATAGGTGGTGGGATGCCGTCCACCCGCGTGGTACCCCGACTCGAGCCCTGGCTATGCTTAGTGACACCGTTCTTTTGCGTGTCAAAGAGCTAATTGTTATCAAATGGCCTAGAGAAAGATGAGGTAATGAACCATGAAAATCAATACCCAAAGGTTCCAATGGTCTTTCGCAATACTGCATTGCGTGCAAAAGCGTGGATATACATTTGAAAGATTTATCAGAAGTGGCACATCCAGACGGATTCTCGCTGGTATTGCTTTTAAGGAATCCATACAAGGCCACCAAAATCTAGCTGAGAAACCTTTCTCTGTTGGTCTCACCTTCGGAGCCCTTTATGTGCCACTATAATCATTTTAGAAAAAACACTCCCAGGTGGAACGCATTTATCGGCCCTCGTTATAAAATTCCCTTTTGTGACAAATCTTCTTTCACTTTCCAGAACATTGGCTTTTCACTTGGAAGAGAAATTATAAAAAAGTCCACATAAACACATTTTTGTGGTGGTGTATTATTATTTCAAGTGGATTGAATATACATTTGTGGATGTACTTAACACAGAAATTATGTTGGGAATTTTGCATGAACATTTCTGCCGATAAGTTTTCCCCAAAACCATCATCGCAGGTAACGGTGTCTTTTTTGTTTCTCTCAAAATTAAAAACTTTCTTGTGACACACAATATTGATCAGAAACGCACTCCACCTTATTCGCCACAATCTAATTGTTTTTTCGAAAGAATTAATAAGAACATGTGTGAATCTGTACAGACAGTGTGTTCATGTGAAAAAGATGTCAACAACTTTATTGGAGAAAGTATTTAGCATTACCACTTGAAGCCTTGTTCATCTACTGGTTACTCACCTTGTGCTTTGCTTAGAAACAGAGGGGCATATTATCAAGCCTGGGCGATAAAATTATCGCCGCATTATCGGCAGGAAACTGCCGATAATGTGGCGATAATGGGCTTGATAATATGCTCTATGGAATTCCAATCGAAGCTCATGTTAAATGTGAAGGACATCTAACATGAGCTTTGATTGGAATTCCATAGAGCATATTATCAAGCCTATTATCGCCACTTTATCAGCAGTTTCCTGCCGATAATGCGGCACCGGTTACGTTACATGAGGACACACACTCATTTTTGTTAGGCATGGGGAGATTAAGTGATTTGCCCAGAATCACAGGATGTTTTGGTATCATTACCGAGACTGGAACCCAGTTCGCCAGGTTCGAGGTCGAGCGCCCTAGCCGTTAGGCCAACTGCTCTCCCACTATCATGGTTAACGATATACAAAGAACATGTTGATGAAGATATGTATCTACCGACAAAAAAAATGTATTGAGAAAATAAAGTAAAATGAAAGTATGGCATGATATAACATGTGCTTCTACATTGCTCAATTGTAGTTAAATACCTTTTTTCAGAGCCACAGGTAGTTCAAAGGTCATGCCTCCTCAAAAGGTTCTGAGGAGAACTGAATCCTCAGTCTAGTTGGAGGATAGTAAATAGCAGAGCTTATCAAGGATAGGATTGTCTAAAATAGTTTTTCCTCTCATGAGTGATGCTGCAGATGAAGAAAGTTGACTGAGATGACATTTTTCATAAATGCGCCCTTACTTCTGCCTCCTTTTCAGCCTCATCTTCAAACAGCAATTCAGCTCAAGATCATCACACAAATACAGATGTCTCAAAGGCACCTGATTCTTCTAGAGTTACCGATCTCAACTCAGTGGAGTCCAGTAAATCAGTAATTGGCTGGAATATTGGATGCAGGAAAGGTTGTAGGATCAATAAAAGACCCGTGCATTTGAAAGATTGTGTTTGATACTTATGTTGGTAACTTGTGCATTGCACACACATTTTTGATCACTATGGGGCCGATTCACAGAACTAATCTGAGACAAAATCCTAAACGTACTACTTCTGGTATTCACAGAAGGCATTTAGTAGTCTTAAATTAGGATTTTGTCTTAATCCTAATTTAAGACAAAATCCTAATTTAAGACAACATTTCTCGAGACTGAGGGAATCCTGTGACAGAGAGGCTGAGAGTCCCTGTGGAGCAATGGCCCCCACAAAACACTTGTGCATCCATCATGATGCCAATTGTGTGCAATGTGGACAATTTGGAAAAGTAAACCTAGGTGAAGATAAGCGCCATTTCAAGTTTTACTTCCACAGGGAAAATGTTATTTAATGCTGAGGAATTCCTGCCTCTCCACTCCCTGAAAATTAAAGAGCATATTGGTACCCAATTTTTACATTTACACCGGCATTTTTTTGTATTAAAATTGTTGGAAGTGAGTCTGAAAGTGCACTGTCAATGTTTGTGAGTACCTAAAAAATTGCGAGCAGAGTAATAACTAGGTCGGTAAGATTGGGGAGTGAGGTGGGGGTGAGTTTCAGATTTTCCTACAATCAGGGTGGCATATAACGCTTCAATGCATTATACAAGAAGCAGGGCACATGAGTGAGGCCTAAGGGGCATGGAGAAGGACAGGAATGCGGGTTGGTTGGGGCACTAAGAGAGAAAACACAATATATTTTAAAATAACCAATATTTTGAGGGCTTTCAAAACAGAAAGTGAGAAATGAAATGAAAAAGAAATTTATAACACGCGAAAACATTCACCCGGGGGTGCCAAGGCGCTAGCTCATAAAACGAATAGATAAGAAACAGAAAGTACCACATCAAAGATTAAAAAGCCACGTTTTTAATGCCTTTCTAAAGGCCAACAGATGAGTCTCTTCTTTGAGCCTTAGCGGAAGTGAGTTCCAGAGACGGGTAGTACCGACCAGGAAACTTCTTCCGCCCCAGGAAGACTTTTTGAACCTGGGAACTACCATGTTATGTGCATAGGCTGAGCGGAGATGGCCGGTCGGAATATATGGCTGCAGATTTTCTTTTAAAAAGGCAGGTCCTGTGTCGTGAACAGCTTTAAAAGCTGTGAAGAGAGAGAGTGTGTGTGCGTTTTTGTCTGTATGTAAACGTACCTGGTGAAATCTGCCTGTCATCTCACAAAACCCGACTAGAAGCACTTGTACCCAACTATTTGTCAGAAAATACATTTATTAGGGAGGTGTAACACTCCACACACCCTCCTCCCTGAAGCTACACCCCTGATAGTTAACTTGGGGATGAGACCCTGAGCAGGATCTTCTGCTCGCTAGAGGTTTGGGTGTTGTTCTGAACTTTCCGATTGGTCAAAGCTCCTCCCATGGGTACTAGTGTGTCTCATGTTAGTCCAGACTGAGAAACCATCACCTTTGCAGTAAAAGTGAGAGATTGAGGAGAAGAGTCTCTGGCTGCAGCTCGTGCTGGCGCGCGCACAGTTGTAGCACTGTTGGGATGAAAGCGTAGAGCTGCTGAGCAGCGGCCATCTTGGATTGGGGCAGTGCAGGCAGGGCGTGACCACACTCACAGTTGTTCCCAACTGACAGGAGGCGTCGACCTGCCTCGCTGTTGTGGACAGCAACGACCTGGGTGCATAGGAGTCATGGGGCCGTTAAAAGAGTGTCAGTAGTTCAAATTGTCTAATGGGCACGCAAAGAAACTGTTGGCAGCGTATTTTGTTATTGTTAGACTTACTCCGACTGACTGGTTCAATTTCCTTTATAGCTTTTCTGTTGTTATCGTCAAGTGTCCTCACTGATGGGCCCTGGGCCACTCGAATTACATCACCCCTCTGGGGTGCTTTCGGTGTGGTGGGGCTGGTACACTCACACAACGGCCCCGTCTAGTGTTTTTGCGTAGCAGCCTCTTTGTAATCAAGCAGTTGACTTTCTCCAAAGCTGTATTGATGTTAGAACCTCACAGAAATGCTTTAGAGTACACCCTGCCTGAGTGAAGCAATCGTAAATAAGATGTAAAGTGTCCTGGACTATTTACCTTACTTTATAAAGCATCTGAAGTGGCAGCAGGCGGCATGTCACCAGTGCTTAATTTGTAAAAAAAAAATTAAAAAAAGAAGTGCTAGGGCCCTCATCAGGAGGCCACTGCAGCAGGCACCACCCATTGCCCCTGCCACCGTAAACCTCTGGCTCAAATTAAGCACTGCTTGTCACAGCCCCCTCTGTTCTTCTGGGAGAAGGGAAATTCCCTTTTCCTTGGAGTCACTTGAAAAAAATCTTTGATTACTACCTCATTTCCACTGGGAGAGAAAATTTGTACTGTTGAACAATTTGGAAGGGGCGTAACGGACACGCCTACATCCGCTGCAGTGCAGGGGGACCAGTTATCTTGACATTAAGAGTGACCCTCTCAGCTTGTCAAGAGGGTATGAGAATTGCGAGGGGCCCCTCACCATTCCTTGTAGGAGGACCCCTGACTAAGGTTTCCTCACGCCACTGGATTGGGTATTAAGGACAGGAGCATTCATAATAGCATAGTTGAACTAGTGGCTGGGAGTGGAGAAATGAAACTGACGGATGTGTGTAAGATGTTTGTAAACATGCTTAAGAGACATAGGGCTAGATGTAGGTAATGAAAATTTACCGATTCTAAAATACCGAATTTTACCGATTTGGTATTTTAGAATCGGTAAATGCAATGTAGATAAAAATTCAGTAAGTATTACCGAATCGGTACGATTCGGTATTTACCGATTCGGTAATTGCCATTCATTCCTACGGGCCTGGAGGCCCATAGGAATTAATGTGAATTACCGAATCGGTAAATACCGATTCGGTAAAATAGGGAAACATTCAAGGGGCGCAAGGTGTCACATTGACACCCTGTTGCACCCCAGAAAAGTGCTTGTGTGCATAGATGTCTGCCACATGGCACTTTTGAAAATGCACAGATTTGCATTTTCAAAGGTATTCGTTATTTACCACCAACTAATAGTTGGTGATAAATAACGAATCCTTAAATGTAAAAAGCACTCACTTGAGTGGTCTCTACATTGAGGATTCAGTAATTTACCGAATCGGTATGTTAAGAATTCGGTAATTTACAGATTCCTTAAGTTACCGATTCGGGAAATTACCGAATCCTACAATTTGGGCACCTACATCTGAAAAGCCTAATTCCGTTCGGTAACGGACGAAATTCGGTAATTTCGGCCGTTACCGACCGGAATTAGTCCTACATCTGGCCCATACTAGCTCTATATCAATGTGGTCTTAGAGCACCATAAATGCTTTGTAAGATTGCAAGGGAGGAATCAGAAAGTCTGTAGATTTAGGCCCTGTGTGAGAGTGTTAGCACGCATGTGTGAGTTTGGAGATCTAATGACTTCCTTGATTAGGGATCAGGTAGTGAGGGGTACCTATAGTCAGTCCAAGAGCCCCAGAAAAGATATTGCTGAAAACAACGCCTCAAAGAAGCAATGTGGATAATGTAGAGAGGGTGGAAATCACTACAGACTGCGTAGGTGATATGTAGTGATGCCACAGTGAGGAGGAAGGCACAGTGAACGAACTAGCAAACTGCACTGAAGCTTTTCAGGAAGATGACAAATATGTCTGGAAGGGTGTTTCTGAATGGAAGAGTCTCCGGCAGAACAAGAAGTGCAAGGAACAGAGCGGAAAGTGCTACAAGTGTGGCAGCCTAGGACATTTGTCCAATCATGCTGTGTGTAGAAGGCTCATTTTGCCTCAAAGATTGTCCTGAGTGTTGGGGAGGATGGATGGGTGGATTGTGACCAGGTGATCATACCTTATTGTGCGCTTGTGCTGTAGGGAAGGAAGGTAACGGCTTTAGCACACTCCAGTTCACCCTACACCATGGTTGGAGACAAGAACCGGGAGAAGCCATTTTGCAATGATGGTGTTGACTTGTCATGTCTGGATATCAGCTCTGTGATTTATGGCGTCGCCATAAAAAATATATCGGGCTGTGATGTTATGAGACTGCAGTTACAAATCAGGGTAATAGGCTGAAAAATGGGGAGACAGCTTGTTAGGGTGGCACTACCAGAGGGACATGGGTATACCTCTTAATCCCAACTCACCAGGGCATGTCGTGTTGGTAGCAAACGTAGGAGAGGAAGTAGACATTTAGGAGAAGCCACCACCACAGTCCTGCCACCACCACAAACACCACCTGGTGGAAGGGCCAGCCATTTCCAATGGGGTTGCAAAATGCAAGTGCCTCATGAATATTGACGAGCCTCACGTTTTGCGACCCTAATGGGAATCGCTAACAGTGTCTCTGACACTGTTGAACATTTGGAATTGCAGCTTGCAAATTGTGACTCGCTATTTTACGCAATTTGCGAGTCGCAATTCCAAATGGTTGTACATCTGGCCCTGGATGATGTCGCAGCCTCGTATCGGCCAAATACGTGGAGACTCCTCACCTTTGCCATGTTTGCATTATTAGAACATTGGAATGTTGAGCGCTCCATTGAAGGCAATGCCGTGCTGCGGGCTTCTAATGGCCGTTAGAAGCCCAGAACTCCAACATTCCACTCTTTGATCACAGCTGAAGGGAGAAAGGCCTGAAGCTGCCAAACCACGGGTCAGAAGCTCTGGAGGCTTGGCACACAAAATGGCAATCTGTGTGTGAGGTCCTGGAAGCGTAGCAAAGAGGCTGCCAAGGTCTAAGCAAGAGGCACTGGAAGACTGGCACATAGGCTGCCAACCCATGCGTCAAAGGAGTTAGAGGCGTGGCAAAGAGGCTGCCAACATCTAAGCAAGAGGCGCTGGAAGAGTGGCTCAGAGGCTGACAACCCAGGCGCACCGAGGCTGACAACCCGTGCATCAGAGGAGTTGGAAGTGCGGCACAGAGGCTGACAGCTTCTGAGCAAGAGGCACTGGAAGCGTGGCAACGAGGCTACCAACTCCTGAGCAAGAGGGCACTGGAAGCCTGGCACAGAGGTTGCCAACCTGTAGTGTAGTTCCTATATTCCCAATAGGCTCTGCGCATTGGAATAATATATCCTGTAGCTTAGACGTAAGACTGAGGTCTACTAGGTCTCTACCGGCTATATTAGACTTAATTGTGAGTGCCAGCTAGATCAGAGGTCACTAGAAATTTCTTGAATAAACAAGAAGGGATTAGTTTCTGACAACCGCATAAAACATGACAACTTTGTTTCCCAAGAATAAGAAATCAAATCTCTAGAGTCGCAGAAACAATAGATAACTATTTCACTCAGTCAATCGTGCATGCTTCGTTTCACCAGAGATGCAAGAGAAATAGAGAGACGGGCGTTTTCAATAAAAAGGTATTTATTGAACAGTCTTCTTTCTCAAGCATTGAAAATGAACTGCTACAATAGTAAAGCTTCCTATGAAGTACAATGCATATAATACGAACAGTATTATAAAGTAGCACTGTAAAAGCATGATATGGTTTCTAAGCCATAAAGTGCATAAAATGTATAAAATACATAAAATACATACAGTGATAAAAGGATGACTAAAATACTCAACTGGTGCTTCTAGAATACGCCTAACTAGGTGTACCTAACCTAAGTCTGGTAAGAGGGAGGACGTTTAAGAGGAGGAGTTTAAGTCTAGAAGTTTTCTGCCAGGAATCTGATTCCAATAATTCTCTAAGAGGTCTAATCAGCTCCGTACCTTTGTTCTAGAATGAAGGAGGTCTTGCATCTCGTTCTCGGGACTCGATTTCCCAGATACCCACAAGGGTAGCCTGGAAACACTGGAGCTGGATTTCTCGGCAGGAGAAATGACAGAGTCTGCTGGAGGGTCGGCTTCCTTCAGCACTTGCTGCTGCAGGGCGTCGGGCAAGTAGATAGTCAATCTGCTCCAAACCAGCGTGTGTTTGTTTAGGCAAATCAAAGCATATTTATACTTTGAAGGTGCCGAGTTTGACGCATGTTTGGACTTAATAACGTCACTCAAAGGCTCATTTCTTGGAAAACGCCGGGAGTTCTAGGAGAACTTAATATTCAAGCAGGGGGAAGTCCCGGGCTGCTGAAGGCGGGTTTTTCCAAGAAAACATTGTTAATTCTTGGAGCTTAGTGGAAGTATCCATGCCGTATTTGGGCTGTATGGTTTAGGCCAAATATGGTAATGATTTCTATGCCTATATAAGGGAATGATAAAGTATACCTATATAAGGGCATGAATCGGGAAATTTATACTAGGGTCCGAGATTCATTTACAACACCCACTCCACGGATATTAAGTTCAATAAAGCTAACCTAGCAAGCACTGAACATATCTAAAGCTAGTGTTTACAATCCCACCCCAATACAAAGAATGCATTTGAACTGGGTATGCAGAAAAAATATTTTCAGTATTTCTACAGTACACAATATTATTAAGGGAAACATTTCTAAGTATACAGTCTTTTAGTCTAATTTATGCAATTTGAAAAGAATCATGAGATTACATTTATAAAAACGTCTCTTAAATACAGAAAAGTTGAGATCATTTCATAACATAACATGTCATAGCAGGATCACTGACATAATATCGAGGGACATAATATCGAGTACCAAAAATATCGGCGACAAAATATCGACAGACAGAATATTGACTTTGTATTTACAAACAGGTAAGTACAAAAATATCGAGTAAAAATATTGTTTACAAAAATATAGTTTGTAAAAATATCGACTTTATTAAAAACAATGTTAAATTAAATTAATATTAAAAATTACTTACTAAAATATACTTAAAAATACTTAAATTACCTTATAATAATCAAATAATTAATTAAAGTTATTAAAACATTTTTTACAATCATATTTGTTAAAACATATATATGTATTGTAACATAATATAATTAAAATATATCCAATATTATTACCGTAGGAAAGCGGAAGTATAAAATTACTATTCCCACTCCAGAGAGTGCAACAGTAGATAAGGTGTTGGATAGCGTAGAGGTAAAAATTACTATTCCCACTCCAGAGAGTGCAACAATAGGGAAAGCGTTGGATAGCGTAGGGGTAAAAATTACTATTTCCACTCCAGAGAGTGCAACAGTAGGGAAAGGGTTGGATAGCATAGTGGTAAAACTTACTATTCCCACTCCAGAGAGTTCAACAGTAGGGAAAGCGTTGGATAGCTTAGGGGTAAAAATTACTATTCCCACTCCAGAGAGTGCAACAGTAGGGAAAGCGTTGGATAGCGTAGGGGAAAAAATTACTATTCCCACTCCAGAGAGTGCAACAGTAGGGAAAGGGTTGGATAGCGTAGGGGTAAAAATTACTATTTCCACTCCAGAGAGTGCAACAGTATGGGAAAGCGTTGGATAGTGTTGGGGTAAAAATTACTATTGCCACTCCAGAGAGTGCAACAGTAGGGAAAGCGTTGGATAGCGTAGGGGTAAAAATTACTTTTCCCACTCGAGAGTGCAACAGTAGGGAAAGCGTTGGATAGCATAGGTGTAAAAATTACTATTCCGACTCCAGAGATTGCAACAGTAGGGAAAGCGTTGGATAGCGTAGGGGTAAAAATTACTATTCCCACTCCAGAGAGTGCAACAGTAGGAAAAGCGTTGGATAGCGTAGGGGTAAAAATTACTATTCCCACTCCAGAGAGTGCAACAGTAGGGAAAGCGTTGGATAGCGTAGGGGTAAAAATTACTATTCCCACTCCAGAGAGTGCAACAGTAGGGAAAGGGTTGGATAGCGTAGGGGTAAAAATTACTATTCCCACTCCAGAGAGTGCAATAGTAGGGAACGGGTTGGATAGCGTAGGGGTACAAATTACTTTTCCCACTCCAAAGAGTGCAACAGTAGGGAAAGCGTTGGATAGCGTAGGGGTTAGAATTACTATTCCCACTCCAGAAAGTGCAACAGTAGGGAAAGCGTTGGACAGCGTAGGGGTAAACATTACTATTCCCACTCCAGTGAGTGCAACAGTAGAGAAAGTAGACACTTCATATATTATTTAAAAAGATATATATATTAATATCTATAAGAAATTTAATTAAAAGTAATTACCACTTTAATATAATATAATATTTAATTAATTACAAATACTAATTTAATGTAATCATTACAATTAATTATCTATTAACACTAATTAATTACAAATTAACAATTAATTAATTAGTAATTAAACAGTTACTTAACAATTAAAATCTAATAAATACAAAAAAAATTAACATATGTAATTAGTTATAATTAAATTACTTCCCACCCTATTCCCCTATAAACCCACATCCCGCTACAGAAATTAAATTACTTAAATTAACATAATTATCAATTAATCAATTAAATCAAATTATTTGGCATTTAAAATTTAATTAATTACCAAAAATATATAATTTAGCAATTAATTATAAACAAATACCAATAAATAAATTAACATATTTAATTAATTATAATTAAATTACACTACATACATTAACATATTTAATTAATTATAATTAAATTACTTCCCACCCTACTCCCCTATAAACCCACAACCCGCTACAGAAATTAAATTAGTTAAATTAACATAATTATCAATTAATCAATTAATTAAAATTATTGGGCAATTAAAATGTAATTAATTACTAAATAAAAATCAATTAACAATTAATTATAAACAAATACCAATAAATACATTTACATATTTAATTAATTATAATTAAATTACTTCCCACCCTATTCCCCTATAAACCCACAACCCGCTACAGAATTAAATTACACAAAATTTAAATAACATTAAATTCATTAATTAAATTACATTATAACATAAATAAACACTTTTAACACATAAAATACACTATAAAAAATTTGATATTATTAAAAGTTCGATATTTTTCTTAACCTATATTATGTACTTCGATATTTTGACTATCTATATTTTAAAATTTGATATTACATTACTTACCTTCAAAACGATATTTTTGATGTCTATATTCTGTCCATTCGATATTCTGTCCAGCCTATATTTTGTACTCGATATTATGTCCATTCGATATTTTGTAGTCGATATTTTGTCTGTTTACCGTCATAGCAATCTTTCTATTAATAGGGATGAGGCCTAAATAATTATTTTAGTCAGTCTTCAAAGATGACTTGTTCTCTAGGAATAGTTCTACTTTAAGCAGATTAGTCTGCACCAAAAGTTCAATGTTTTGAAAAAGAGAAAAACTACAACTTTGTTGTGAAAATAGAGTTCCAAAAGTTAGAAGTCATTGTTTTGAAAAAACGAAGGCCGAATTTCAGAGTTCAGAGAACACTGTGTGCATGACTCAAAAGTTATTCTCGGTGTCAGGAGAAAACATCAAGTCGTCTAGGCTGGCAAAGAAATCGTCTATCACAGTAGGTGAAAGTGGAACCATTTGATCCAGCAGATCAAATGTGCATAGATGAGAAGCATTGCCGTCAGCGTTTGTTGCCGCGTTAGCCATGGTCATATCAGAGGGTACCTGTGTGCCTGGTGTTTCTCGTACCTCACCCTCAGTTAGACTTACTGGTGAGATCTCAATGAATGCCGTCATCAGGATCTGTAGCCGCTGGGGGCAACACAATGTGAAGAACCGGGTTTTAGAACCCAGCGGCGCCAGGGGCACGCCCAAAGTCTTCGGGTTCACCTGTCTTAGAATACAGAGACACGGGATACTTCTCGGTGGCGTCAAAGATTGAATTTATTGGCTGCAACCAGAAACAGAAGTCCACGAAGTACAACACAGCGTATATTCGTAGGAGGCTGCTCAAATTTGTAAGGCGAGTCATCCTCTTTTATGCCAAAAATCACATTCCGGACAAACACCCGCTATTTACAATTTGTCCAATCATAGGTATTATTACAAAAGGTATCGCATGACGGCAAACCCACTTTTCAGTTGTCCGGCCCACCATTAATTGTACGGGAAAGCCCAACATTCCTTCTTACACAAGCCGGACAAACCCATAATAAAAGGACCACAACCCATGTCATAAAGAGGCCATAAAAGAAGAAACAGAAACAGATAAAGAGCAGGATAAGGGATATGTGTGTGCATATTAAACTTTACAATGTCCTGTGCTCTGATCCTCAATCTTGATCAGCTATCAGGCAAGGAACTGGCTTAGCAAGGTCAGCTTCAGGCAACGAGGTCAGTTCACTCGGTTCATCCAAAAGTCAGCACGAACTCGAGCTAATGTGTACGTGTATTAAGGACTCGTTCGGCAGGCATAGTCAATGGCCTATGTGAGGGCAAGCACAAAATGGCTGCCATGCACAAAATGGAACCCATGGTTCGGAACGAAATCTCCAAATACATAGTGAATCTGTCGGTCTAACATGACAAAATCACTCGTACTTGCCGAACTCACTAGTTACGGTTCGCTACTATCAAATTCGTAATGAAACCATGACATTTATAAAACGGGTTCAGAATTCACGGAACCTCAAATGCATGAGCCGTTACAGGACCTAGAAAGACGTCGACATCCGATGGAAGTGAGACAAATGTCTAACACGCATTCCTCTCCGCAAAGCAGGTATCGTAGAACAGGTAAGATGCAATCTTGCCAGATTGGTCTGAACAATAGAAGCCATGTCTTATTCAGATCTCTTAAACGAGCCAAGCCGAGAATCTGCGTTATCCTCTCACGATACCTCTGGGCACGGACCGTCTGTTCCATGAGGTTCTGGGTATCGCCGGTTACTGGACTTGCCATATCAGAGCAGAAGAAATAAAAATAGTATTCCTGCTACGAGTCCCAAGAGGAGAGGCAGGCCACAGAACACAGAGTGCACGAAATTTGGAAAAATGCCGAGGACTGCTTCAAATGGTGCTAACAGTCCCGAAAAAATAATCTTAAATACATGTGCAATGCCACTGGTATAAGACATGTTTAAGATTTGACTTAACATTTCTGCGAAATGTACAGGGCAGTTTGTTGATAATAATGCATGTATCTCTGCAGATGTCCTTGCAACTTGCAGATCATATGTTTCTTTTGATGATGTCAGTGGCACAGATTTTTGCAAAAGAATAGACTTTAGTCTGCTTAAAGTATCAATTTGTATAGAAGAGATATTCAATGAAGGCCATATTGCCGTCTGACAGTCTGACTTCAGACGAGTTGGATACAATACTTGCATACAACAAGTGACCATGGACGACACACTAACCAGATAAACTTTTCCTGGCACCATTCCACAGCAGCTGTGATCATTTAACATAACGTAACTGCCATTGGATAGCTGCCTGAAAACGGGTTCTATCAGTGTGGAGGGAGTACCGTGCAGGTGGCATGAAAGGTTACTCTCAGAACCATCGCAGGCTCCGTGTAAATTAATACCCTGGCACAGAAGTGTATCACTTAGTGAATTTGTAACTTTTTTCCCACTAAGGAATACTTATTTCCCCTTATTCCAACAACTGTGTGTATATGGTAAAATCTGTGTTGACCTAATGTATTCTTTACCCAACTTTTCATACAGGCCTTCTGGTATATGCTGTAGACAATACTGAAACTGGAAAATCGTCACTGGAATCATGATGGTGCCATGAATTATGCATTCTATTACAGGTTTCTCAGAAACTGTCAATGGTAATCTTTCCAGTTTTTCAATGCTCAGCCCCGTATAGTCTGCTCCTCTCTGTGCCAAAGAGATTTGTTTATCTGTATGGTTAACCCCAGTAAACAATGACGTTGTGTTGATAAGTCTCCATGGCACGTAGCCTGAACGCAGATTTTGCAATGTCCAGCCTAGCTGCATTATAGAACGTAATTGAGAATAGCCATGTTGTAACATTAGCAAGTCTTGTTCCATTATGTCAATTGCAGAGGATACAATGTTGTCCAATGAATATATTCTCGAAGTGTAGAAGTTTTCAGCCATTCAAAGCATAGTTTCCCTACACTATGGGCCCGATTCACCGAACAAACTTAAGACAAAATCCTAAACTTACTACTTTTGGTATTCACAGAATTTAGGATTTTGTCTTAAGTTTGCCTTAAAACAAACTTAAGACAGACTTAAGTTAGGCTTTTGTCTTAAGTCTGTCTTAAGTCTGTCTTAAAACAAACTTAAGACAAAATCCTAACTTCTGTGAATACCAAAAGTAGTAAGTTTAGGATTTTGTCTTAAGTTAGTTTTGTGAATCGGCCCCATGATGTTGTTATTATCCCTGGATGTTGTCTCTGGGAGTATCTTGGATCTGGCCTGTTAAGAATTAAACCCTGTGTTTTGTTCAGGAATCTATCTTGACAGTTATTGGTGTCTGTGGGCCAGATTAACCATTTTTTCCAATTAGGACTAGTTCTGTTCAATTTGAAAACATATTGTACGTCTATCTCCCCTTTTGTTGTTTTGTTATTTTCAGCCATGGGCTTTGGTAGACAGTTTATTTAAATCTTTTATTTTTGCTATGCCAAGACAAGAGGTTTGTTGCACAGTGTCATTTAAAAACATTATTTGTTTAGGTATAATGCAGGCTCTGAATAAAGCTTCCAGACCTTGCACCTGCCATTCTTTTGTGCCCCAGACAGTTTTTGTCTCGATGTTGTCTTTCCAGAAGTCGTAACCCAATGTGGACAACTTAGCATAAAAGTTTGCAGAATAAATTTGTTTGGTATTGGTCAACATTGTTTTCAATCCTGTCTTATTTACAATTATGAAATAAAACGTTTCTGGACCTGTAACATTAAACCCTGAGAAGAAAGGAAACAGTTCATAAAATGTTTTAGAGCTGCCTTTTTGTGGTGTTGGACAATGTTCCCATTGATTATACATAAAAATATTTCTCGGCCTTGCAGATTTGTGTAAATAGTGATGACCAAAATGGTTAAAACAATACATTTGTTCATAGTCTGATGACCCTTCTAAATAGTCATGTTCAGTATATTTCGCAGACATTTCTAAATCTGGCATCATATTATTAATTGTCTCAAAGTCCCAATCCTCAGAGAATCTGCTGGGTGTTACAAAGTCATTCACAGAAACCTTGAACTGATGTGGAATCCTCAGCATCTCTACCGGGCCATAGATATCATAATCAGTTCTATCCCATACTATACCTCCTGGTATAGGGATGGCTGTGATGTTTACTGATGACAGTTCTCCTTTTTTAACATGTTATGATTTGTGCGGTTTTAGGACCAAGTTGATTTTCTGACTTGCTGTGTCCATTGTACTGAATTATCCATCTATCATTTGCCCCAGGCTTAAAACCAATATTAGCCAGAGCAGGAGGAAAAATGCACCTAAACCAATCCAAAATTCAGTCCATGGTGAAACCAGATATATTTTTTCAAGTTCATGAAAAAGTTCTGTTGTTTTTTCTTTGAGAGATTTCTTTGTTGTTGTATCTTCAGGTTCACTTGGATCCTCATAAAAGTTATCAAAGTTGATGACATATCCAGTTGCAGTTCTGTCAATTGCTTCAATGGCATCAGGGTTTGTTGAAATTGCTGGAACTGATTTCTCCTTTGTCATGTTAGTGTATTCAGGTGCTTCATCATTGTAGACTGGTGTTTCTGGTCGAACAGATATTTGGGTCTCAAGAGGCACGAGTTCCATTGCTTTGTTGCATAGTCCTTCTTTTCTTACTGATGGTTTATCAGAGGTGATAAGTCTTTCAGTTTGAACCTCTTGGATTGTAGCAAGATTTGGCTATATGCTACATCTTGGGAGTCCACTTGGCCTACTACTTATTATTGGCCACATGTTGTGGTTTTACCAGGTCGATGGACACAACTCTGATCTCCTTTTTACCAGCAAGGGGCGGTAGTACTACTGATCTTGTTCATTGGATTGCTAAGACAGGTACTGCTTTACTGTAAGAAGGCCCAAATTCCTTCTTTACCGCTATCTTTTCCCTGACTAGATCCCCAATCTTTGGAATCCAGACAGGTCTTGCTGGGACAGGTGGTTTATCTTCAGTGGCTGTTGGCTTTTGTGTTGTGTTACTCAGACTTCTTTTTGTTTCATTTAAGTCCTGTAAGACAGCCAAACGATCTTTGACATCAAAAGGTTTCTGTTTTACCACTGAAGTCTGACAATCGAGATCCTCGATTATCATTCAATAGTAGCTCATAAGGAGTGATTCCCCCCAGAGAATTTCTTAGCAGATTGTTAAGACTACGTTGGACACTTATTAGATGTTTGACCCACCCATCACCAAAACCTAATACCTTTGCTGTTATGGATTGCTTTATGTCACGTTTTTTTCTTTCCACTACCGCATTACCCTCAGGATGGAAGGGACTAGAATACCGCAATGCAAAGCCCAAACTAACCATGGCCTCTTTGTAAGCTCGCGAGCTAAACGCAGGACCCTGATCAGAATGTAGGGTGCCTATTGCGTATGTGCCGTTAAAGACTCGCAAATCCTTTATAACAGTTCTGGCGTCAGCCGAGCGCTGGGGCCATAACCAAATAAATCTCGTCCTAGTAGTTGTGGGACCGCATTTGTCTGTAGGGACGCCTGCGGGTAGATAGCCTAATGCTGTCTAACAGAGGTGTCTGTATCTGGCTGACTACTCTGTAGTCAGGTGTCTGGGGCGGTTCATTACTGCGATCTCTGTTGCAGTCGGGGCAATTAATTGCGAAATTGTATACATCAACTCCCAGTCTCGGCCACCAAGATCCCTTGTTGTTGTCTCAGACCCTCTCCCATGTGTGCTTCTTGAATCAAGAAAACTCTCCGCTTCCTGTTTGGAATTACTCTGTCCCCCCACTCCAGGGATTTGAGCAAAAGGAACGGAGTTTGCATCAATTATGTATGTATTTCCGAGTGGATAGTGTAGAGGTAATGCTGCTTGATTGCCATCCATTGAGGCTTTTACTGCTAATAGCGTTTCACCATCTATCGATCTTTTTGAGCGTTTAATTGTAGCTATGGAAGCCGCTCGCACAGCTGACTTCGCGGCTTCATCAGCCAATGAATTCCCTGCAACGTGAACCCCATCCCGCTGATGACTCAGTGTATGTATCACGTGAGTCTTTTGTAGTTCTTTCTGCAAAAGAACTACTTGTTCCCAAAGCAACTTATGCTTGATTGTGCCACCTTTAGCGTCTTTGAATCCGTTTTGAACCCAGTTATGCAGATACTCATTGTAAGATTGGAAGCAGTAATACGAATCGCACACTATAAGTGTGAGGAATTCGCGATCTGTATTTTCAAGCGCCATCTTGAAAGCCTGTAGTTCAGCTCGCTGAGCTGTACAGTCTCTGAGTGATTGAGTTTTTGTGACCATAGGTCTAAATTTGCCTTCGCGCCAGCGACCTTTAACAATCACGCACGCAGCACTATAGGCTTGTTTACCCCCAATTGCGGGCTGTGCTAATCCATCTGTATATGTTATACAGCCATAATGTTCAAGAGGAAGAATTTCGGTCGGCAGTTTGGACTGTCAATTGTTAATTGAACTAATTGTCTATATGCTTTTGTCGATTGTTTTAACTGAGCTAAAAGTTCTCTATCTGACATTTCTTCAATGTCAGGATGTGGTGTATAGCTGGCTAGAACCGGCAATGTAGCTCCTGGTCTACCTAGTGGACCGAGCCTGGTAATGTGATTTTGATATTTTAGGGTGCCTTTAAAGCAGAGCTGATGCTCTTGGTAAGTTAGTGGAATTTCAACGTCCTCGAAAGGAACGTATTCCGCTGGTGGTTCTTCTGCTTTGTAGTAGTGGAACTCTTGTGTTACTGGATTTGCTTGTGGAAAAGTAATCCATGAATAGAATACCTCTGTCTGCCGATATTCATGTGCCTCTATTACAAATATAACTTTACCACCTCTAGATGATACCCCATTTTCTATAAGTTTTATAGTTATGCTTTTCGTTATATTTGCCGGGATGAATATAGAATCCGGGTCATTTTGTTGGAGAGCTGTGTCATCTAAGACTGCTTGATCTGCTATTCTAGCTCTCTCCCTTTTGTCGTCACTCTCCGACATTTTTATTTACTAAAGTTTCTGCAGAACAATTTTCAAGGGAACAAAGCTTAGGTGCACAATATTTTGGAACACTGTATCCTTCAACGTTGACTAAACCAAAAACTAATACATAGGATTCTCGTCCTACTAAGTTTTGGTGGATATTATGCCCTTTCACCCACTCCAGACGTCTATTGGAGTTTTTACGGGAAAGAGGGGTCTGTGTGAAAAGCACAACTGAGTTACTCTAGTATCTAGCGTTAAATTATCGCCTTATCAATGTTGGGCACCATGTAGTGTAGTTCCTATATTCCCAATAGGCTCTGCACATTGGAATAATATATCCTGTAGCTTAGACGTAGGACTGAGGTCTACTAGGTCTCTACCGGCTATATTAGACTTAATTGTGAGTGACAGCTAGCTCAGAGGTCACTAGAAACTTTCTCGAATGAACAAGAAGGGATTAGTTTCTGACAACCGCATAAAACATGACAACTTTGTTTCCCAAGAATAAGAAATCAAATCTCTAGAGTCGCGGAAACAATAGATAACTATTTCACTCAGTCAATCGTGCATGCTTAGTTTCACCAGAGATGCAAGAGAAATAGAGAGACGGGCATATTCTATAAAAAGATATTTATTGAACAGTCTTCTTTCTCAAGCATTGAAAATGAACTGTTACAATAGTAAGGCTTACTATGAGGTACAATGCATATAATACAAACAGTATTATAAAGTAGTACTGTAAAACCAGGATATGGTTTCTAAGCCATAAAGTACATAAAATGTATAAAATACATAAAATACATACAGTGATAAAAGGATGACTAAAATACTCAACTGGTGCTTCTAGAATACGCCTACCCCGGTGTACCTAACCTAAGTCTGGTAAGAGGGAGGGAGTATAAGAGGAGGAGTTTAAGTCTAGAAGTTTTCTGCCAGGAATCTAATTCCAATAATTCTCTAAGAGGTCTAATCAGCTCCGTACCTTTGTTCTAGAATGAAGGAGGTCTTGCATCTCGTTCTCGGGACTCGATTTCCCAGATACCCGCAAGAGTAGCCTGGAAACACTGGAGCTGGATTTCTCGGCAGAAGAAATGACAGAGTCTCGCAGTGCGTCAGCTTGAGGCTTGGCTTCCTTCAGCACTTGCCTCTGCAGGGCGTCAGGCAAGTAGATAGTCGATCTGCGCCAAACCACCGTGTGTTTGTTTAGGCAAATCAAGGCATATTTATACTTTGAAGGTGCCGAGGTTGACGCATGTTTGGACTTAATAACGTCACTCAAAGGCTCATTTCTTGGAAAACGCTGGGAGTTCTAAGAGAACTTAATATTCAAGCAGGGGGAAGTCCCGGGCTGCTGAAGAAACGTTGTTAATTCTTGGAGCTTAGTGGAAGTATCCATGCCGTATTTGGGCTGTATGGTTTAGGCCAAATATGGTAATGATTTCTATGCCTATATAAGGGAATGATAAAGTATACCTATATAAGGGCTGTTAAAATCTAATTTGCAGTGTGAACATTATCAGCGCCATCTTGTTCCTTTTCTAGGCCCATACGTGTGCGTAAGCGGCAGCCATTTTGAGTACCATGGCCTCTCTGCCCATTGCCGATCGCCAGCGCGTCTCTCTGACCTCGCAAGCATCCCCTGCGCACTGACAGCCCCCCCGCACTCACATGCGCAGCCCTGCCTCCAAGCCACATCCCGTGCCAAACCAACACCTCCCTCCTTCCCTTTCATGACCACGGATCCTTTGATAACCCCCTTCCTCCGTGCCCGATTGTCTGAACTGATCCCAGGCCATCACCTAGCCTTGCGGATGTAGTTTATTGCTCCTACTGTAAAACTCACCCCTCTTCAAAGGAGCTAAGATGAATCAATGTCTCCACCCCATGAGATCCGATCGATCGCACACATTTCGGGAACCGGCGGAATGTCCAGCTGCGCGATAGTCATCACCTGCTGAGATTGGGGTGGGGACTTCTACTGTAGATATGTGTGGGAACGGGCCTGAAGCGGGGATTCCGAGGATGTCTTTCCTTACATCAAAGTATTTGCAAGAATGTGCCATATGTAATAAACTGCAATAAAAGTCATAAACCTGTGTATAAGAGGCCAGGCCTCGGAGATGCGGAGAGAGCACCTCGAGACGATACCCTGTTTGTCTGATCTGACGTGTTCTGTTCCGACGGAATTAAACTTTTATTCCCGCTCTCCAGTTTCCAGCGCCTGCCTCTTTGTTTGATAATCCTCGAATGGTATGAGAGGCGACTAACGCCAAGCAGCGTCTAAAGGTTATCTATTGGAACTGCTTTTTCCACAGTTGGCATCCCAAGAGTGGGGCCCATCAGCGACACGTGGATCCAGTGGGAGAGGTCCTGACAACAGAGTGAACGACTGCAACGATCGATCGGGAAGAGCTCCTGCCCGATAGACCCTCGTCTGGCAGCCTACCATCCAAACTTCACCGGTTCCGAGCAGACCTCTCTCGAGTGATCTACGGTCCTGACTGAGAACCCTCAGGAGGGTCGCGGCAACAACAAGACAGGACGATCGGGCGCTGGAAGTGGAAGACGGGAAACTGTCCATATGGTCCGGGTAAGGTCGTGTAACACGACGAATTGTGAAATGATTGTTTGAAAATACTAGTATTACTCATTGATTGCATCGCTTAACCTCGGTTAGCGATATTGATTACTTTTTGAGACATTCTCTGCCTGCAAACTGTGAAGAATAGAAATATTCTCTCTCCCTTTGAAGGTAGTGAAGGATAGGTAGCGCGGACTTTTTGTCCATATGGGTAAGGGCTGATAAATACGCTGCACCTATCTTCTCCCCACTGATTGATTGTTTGGTTCTATTGGTTCTCTTGAGATATTCCCTATTTGCAAATAACGTAGAATAGAAATATTCTGTCTAGTCTTTGCAAGTAGGGAAGGATAGGTAGTGCGGACCTTTGTCCACTATTGTTTGAAATCTTTTTGACCGCTATACGTCATGCCTATCTTCTCCCCACTGATTGGTAGTTGGTTTAACCCAGACCGTTTATTAGAGGTGGATCATCCAGCTCCACTGGAAGGCACCCCTAATAAGGACATGTTCACGAAATATGGACTAGTCGCCGTAGCCTATAGTAAACTATGGCATAAAAATACCAAGAAAGATCGAGAAAATAAGTGGCCACTGATAGGATCTTTTGATATAAATAAAATAGAAGCTCTAGAAATAGCCCTTCGTAAACATAAAACCACGCCAACCATGCTTGATAGTCTCGGCATGTGGCGCAAAGAAGCAACGCAACGTACAAAGAGAGACGAAGCAAAGACAGGCAAAGAGCTACGGAAGGCAGCTCACCTAGCTGGTAGAAAACTAGAAGAAGAGATCAAAGAAAGAGAGAGAGTTAAGAGAGAACAAGAGTCCGAAACATCGGGCCAATGCCCTGTTAGAACACCCTCCACGCTCTACCCCGAGCTACCCTCAAAGCAAAAAGGAAACAATGATTTATTATTAGGTCCCCCAATCATCTATATGCCCCCTCCATATGCTCCCTCCCATCCTTTAGTACCGCACCCACAACCCCCAAACCCAAGTGAAGGTAGTGCCAGGGCCTCGGTCTCTACAGCCTCCGCGCCGGCCGAGCCTCTTGTACTAAGCATAGCACCAGCAGAAACGCTAGACGAACCGGAAGCTAAAAGAAAAGATTCCACGAGAATGAACTGTTTGAGCAAAAGTGAACGAGCGGGGATTGATAAAGTAGTGAAAACACTGGTGGAACCGAAAGAAAGCGACAAGTATATATCGGATATGTATAATTCATGTGCCGATAGCCATAGACGACACTTTGTCGTGCGATTTTGCTATCACACCCTCACTGCCTATGAGGAGAGATATCAGAATAAAAGCCCTGAATGCCTCGCAGCTTTGTATAGGAAAGTTGATATTGGAGATGAAAGTGAGTGTGATGTGACGGACCTCTTCTCACATGCGCTCGAAGTTTTCCGCCACCTCACCAAACAAAGGCAGGTAGCTAAGACTACAACTCCTGTAACGACTGAACCCCAAACAGAGAAGATTGACACAATGATGCCTATAAAGGAGGCCGCTCCCTACTGGGTCCCCCCACGAGGTCAGGGAACACACGACGACATTAATCATCAAGATGCAAAGGGAAGGGTAGTATATAACTGGGTCTACCAACCATGGGATCGACAAGACATCCTGACCTTCCGAAAATCCTTGCCAGACTTACGGAAAAACCCCACTGCCTTCTACACAGAGCTAGGTACAGCCTTAGGATCGACAATTATGACCCTAGCAGACATCGACTTGTTTTTCGGGCTATGTCTGCCAGCTGATGTGTGGAAGCAAATCCGGAAAGTTGAACACCTTGAGCTGTTCGGACATACCTGGATAGAACTTGATGGCATAGATAAACAGCGAGACCCGGGACAGAAACCCTTAAAAGCCATTTTAGAACTCCGGAACAAAATTGTCCAGAAATTGAAGACCCTGATCCCAGAAATGAAGGTCATGATTGCACAATTACAAGGGGTGACTATAGGAAAGGAACCCTACAAGGGAAATTATCAATCGAATGCCCCTAGAAACCCATCTCCTAGAGATCGCACATCCACACCCTACACTGGACGGAAGGATTTAGATGAGAACCAGTGTGCGTTCTGTAAGGGATTCGGACACTGGAAGTCTCAGTGCCCGGTCCTTCTAGAAATGAATAAAAATAAGGAGACGAGGGATTCAGCAAATGGACCGAGGAATAGAGGCCAGGGTATGCAAATGACGCAAACGATGACAGGCCCGGTAGACCGAACACATTTGACCATCCCCGACAGAACCAGTGCCAACAGTCTGACTACGATAACGCTCACGACTTTGCATAGGACTGCCAAGGGCAAGGGAGGGATCCAGTCGAGCTCTATGTTGACCAGCAAGGCCCTTACGTCACCGCTAAGGTCCTAGGCACAACGTCTCCATTTCTGGTAGACACCGGAGCAACACGTAGTGCGTTATCTAAATGACTTATTCCAAGGGCACCCTTGTCTGGCTCACACGTAACATCAATAGGTTTTGATGGAACGCCCTCCACTAATCCCTTATCCACACCAATCTCTTTTGACTTAGAAAACAACACCGCTGACACGACATTTCTGCTCTCCTCCAACACCCCCAAAGCCATTATGTGTCTTGATTTGTTGAAACATTTCCGAGCCACCATTAGATGGTCACCGGGCGGAGTTTGAGTCATTCTGTACGACAACCCTAATATGCTCAGACCTTGTCCCACACGACACATGTTTTCTATGACCGACGCTGACATATCCCTGCTTGACACATTACCCCCGTACTTATGGGCAAAAACCGACTCGGACGTAGGACGCATGATGATTGACCCATTTGCATGTGACTGTACGACAGGACGTTACGCTCCCAAAGCTCCCACAGTATCGGATATCACCCGAAGGCGAGAAGGCATTGGTAAAGATCATCCAGTACCTAGTGGATGCAGGAGTGGTAGAGGAAGTAGTCAGTAATGTTTGCAACAGCCCTATCCTACCCATTGTAAAGAAGCAAGGTGAGGGGGACGAGAAAGCGTACCGCTTCATCATCGACCTACGAGAGGTTAACAAAGTAGTCGTGCCGCAGTACCCCGTAGTCTCTGACATCACCACCATTCTGACCCTGATTCCGTCCACCGCCACCACCTTTACTGTAATTGATCTCAAGAATGCTTTCTTTTCTATCCCCATCCACCCAGACGGCCGCTACCTCTTCGGCTTCACCCTAAAATCCTGCTCGTACAGATTCTGTAGAGCACCCCAAGGCTGCACTGAAAGTCCCAGCATCTACAGTCAGGCCCTCAAAAGACAGCTAGACGCAGTTCAGCTACAGGATGGAGTGGTGTTGATACAGTACGTAGATGATATCCTTCTGGCAGCCGACACCACTCCACTTGCAGTCACAGGTACCATCCAACTCCTACACTTCCTCGCAGAGAATGGTCACAAGGTCTCCAGGAAGAAATTGCAATTCTGCCAACCCCAAGTAAGATACCTAGGCCACCTCTTGTCCAAAGACGGGAGGAAACTTACGCCCGACAGAATGCAGACCATTTTGAAAACCCCCGTCCCTAAGCACCAGAAGCAAGTCCGCTCTCTATTAGTGTAAAAGGGTGCAAAGACAACCAGTGACCAAAGACCCTTTAGTGTTGCCCGGCGGTGTCGCCTCAATGACCCACCAATATTAATCAATGAAGAAGCAGGCGCTGGAGACTGAAAGGCAGGAAACGAGGGTTTATTCTCTCCGGAGGAGAACACATCAATTCGGACAGCAAGTATCGCCACGAGGTGCTCTAACCGCATCTCTGAGGCCTGGCCTCTTATACACAGGTTTATGATCTTTATTGCACGTAACACATTCTTGCAACACTTTGATATGTGAAAGAACATCCTCGGAATCTCCCCTTCAGGCCCGTTCCCACATACATTTACAGTTGAATTCCCCACCCCGGTCACAACAGGTGATGATTATCGCGCAGCTGGACATTCCGCCGATTCACGGAATGTGTGGAGTTTGATCGGATCTCATAGAGTGGGGGGCTTTTGATCGGCTCGAGGGTCTTTTGATGGGGAGGGGAGGTTTCCTACTGTACGGGGTAATAAACAGTATCCGCAGGGCCAGGTGGTGGCTTGGGAACAAGGAAGACAGACGGGCACACAGGAAAAGGGGGGTTTGCATCAAAGGGTCTGAGACTATGAAAGGAATGAAGGGAGGTGTCGCGCTGGGAACAGGATGGGATTCTGAGGCAGATCTGCGCTGAAGAGGGGTTTATGACCCAAGGCATGTGAGAGCGAGGGGGTTGTCAGCGTGCGGGGGATGCCTGTGAGGTTAAGAGAGAGTGAGACGCGCTGGCTATCAGCGAGGGACAGGGAGGCCATGGTGCTTAAAATGGCTGCCGCTTATGCGCAAGGTATGTGAGGGCGGGGGTGACTAGTACATGGGGGCGCTGGCGAGGGTGAAGAACCGGGTTGGGGGTCAGGGACGTGCAGAGAGCGGTTCTGATCAAAAACAGCTAAAATGGTGGGAACGTATGACAAAAAGTGTGGCATCGGGAAAAAAGGCAAGATGGCGCAGACGATGTTCACCAAAGTGTAACGATTTTCCACAGTAGGCCTCACCTCATTCTGTCGACAATGGTTGCCAAACTTCAGCCTTATTGTTAAGCCCTTACTTTCCCTTCTGGCCAAAGATGTCCCCTTCCCACTCCCTTGGACCCCGGAATGTCAATCTTCCTTCAAAGAATTACGAGATGCCCTTTGCTCAGCACCAGTTCTAGGAACCCCAGACTACTGCAAGCCCTTCTCCCTCTACACTCACGAAAGGGAGGGATGCGCTTTATCTGTTCTAACTCAATCCATCGATCCCAAACAACGCCCTTGTGCTTTCTTCTCTGCCACTCTCGATCCCATAGCCAGAGCTTTGCCTGCCTGCCTTTGAGCTGTAGCCGCTGCTGCTGTCTCTATTCGACAGAGTGAAGGAATCGTGCTTTCGAACTCTCTCACAGTGTTAGTACCCCACTCGGTTGACACCCTCCTGAACCAGACTAAGACTCAGCATCTGACTAGCGCACGACTGACTGGATACGAGTTGACTCTACTGGCACCCCACATAACATTGAAAAGATGCACCACCCTGAATCCGGCCACCCTGTTACCCCTACCTGAGAACGATCCCAATGTGACTCCTATACACGACTGTGTGACCCTCACGGACAAACAGACTAGGAGTAGAGTTGACCTCCGAGACACTGCTTTCCCAGAACCAGATGGAGAGCTATGGGTAGATGGCTCATGCATCAAACTCCCCGACGGCACCACTTCAGCTGCTTATGCAGTTACCACAGCCCGAACCGTAGTTGAGACAGCTCGCATTACACAACGATCCGCACAGGCGGCAGAACTGATTGCCCTCACACGAGCATATATCTTAGCAGCAGGAACGACAGCCAACATATACACTGACAGCCAGTATGCCTTCGGGGTGGTTCATCATTTTGGGCTCTTATGGAAGGAAAGAGGATTTGTGACCTCACATGGGACACCGATCTTACACAGAGATCTAGTCTCCGCCCTGACTGAAGCTGTCCTCCTCCCCAAACAACTAGCTATGATCAAGTGCCAGGCACACAAAAAGGTGACGGACATTGTAGGGCAGGGGAACGCACTGGCTGACATCACTGCCCAAACCACGGCAGAGAATAGGACGACAACACGCATGTATGTGACCAGGTCACAAGCAGAAAAGTGGAAGGACGCTATGGAGACTATTAGGGACATTCAAACAGCCAGCACACCACACGAATTGACTGCATGGGCACGGGTGGGACTAAAAGACGATGAAGGCTGCTGGCGGACGAAAGACGCAAACAAATGGTTATTACCCAATTGCTATCTGATCCCCATACTGACCATGACACACTCCCCAGCACACATAGGATCTGCTCCCATGACTGAACTTGTTTCCAGAATTTGGCACAACGACAAAATAGCAGACGCAGCGAAACACTTGGTTCAACAATGCCTGATATGTCTGCAACATAACCCAGGAAAAGGGACTGTAGTACCTCGGGGAAGGGTTTGGGGTCCCTGACCATCCCTTCGAAGTCCTCCAAATGGACTACATTCAGCTAGAAAGATGCCACAGTCTGAAATACGTACTCGTCATTGTGTGTGCGTTCAGCAAATGGATGGAAGCTTGTCCCACGCGGGACAATACCGCCATCACTACTGCAAAGATGTTATTGAAAGAATTCTTCCCACGCTATGGCCTTTGTCGAATTTTGTGGAGCGACAACGGCCCCCACTTCGTAGCCGAAGTTATCTAACTTATCCTGAAAGGGTTGGGTGTAAAACAAAAATTTCATGCAGTCTTCCACCCCCAATCTGCAGGCCTAGTAGAACGACATAACGCCACACTGAAACTCAAGCTAGCAAAGATAGTTGCCACCACAGGACTGAAATGGCCAGACGCCCTCCCACTGGCATTGCTATCAATGCGCTCCACTCCTACCAAACACCACCTGACTCCCTATGAAGTTGTCTCTGGCCGACCCATGAATATCTGGGCCGCACCAAAGCCAACATCCATCCATGATGTACCGGACATCCTAATGTCTTATTATCTACATAACTTGACAAAAACGCTAACTGTTATCCACCAACAGTTGCAGCAAGCCATACCAGACGCATCGAGGGTCCCCAGACACGACATCCAGCCCGGAGAGTTCGTCTTGATTCGAAATTTCCAAAGGACGAAGAGTCTGGAACCCAGGTGGACGGGCCCCTGGCAAGTCTTGATCACCACCCGAACTGCACTCCGAGTGGAAGGGAAACGAAATTGGCTGCATGCACTTTACTGCAAGAAGATATCACCGACCCTGACAACAAAGGAAGACGTGGACACCCAAGAAGAACTCCTGAACAAAGACAGGCCAGCCCTGTGTTGCTACCCTGACACAGAGACACTTGAGTTGACAGAATTTCCAGATCCCACTGTGCCGTCCAGAGAAGGGTACAACGTTCGTCGAAAGGAGAGCGCTTCGGCCAAGCAGACCTCTGACTAAGTCAAAAATCTCAGAGCGGTAGCCTAACACTACTAAGGTTATCAGGAGAGAAGCTAGACAAAGTTTGTGGTCTTGCCCGTCACCGAGCCTCTTGAAGGTGATGGAAGCTCCCAACAAGAAGATGATGGAAGCGCCCGACATGAAGGTGATGGAAGCAACTGGACGTCCAGAGACCAACTACAAAAACCCAAAGACTGACAAAATGCACAGCTCAAAGACAATTGCCCTTTTCAACGCTCTTCTCTTTTGCCTCCTCCTCATGGCCACCTTCTGGATCGTGGAAGAAAGTGTACCCGCCCATGAGACTTTGATACCCACTGTGCAACCCACCACCAAGAGAGAACACTATCTCATTTCATTTTCACCCCAGCTCCGAGAAAGACGCAAGGAGTTCTGGAACAATTCATTCGTGCAGTTGCTAGACCAACACAAGTTTGCTACCAATGCCACAAACTGCTGGATCTGTGGGCTGCTACCACATGCAACTGAACGTTCTATCCCTTTCATCCCCTCGCCTTTTTCCATTCATGGGTCCTGCCTTGCCTGGCTGATACTCTTGCAAGAGAGTTACAAGGACAATGCAACATCTGGCGAAACCATTTCGCACTTCTACAATGAGTTCTGGCTGAACAAAACTGGAAAAACTTCTGCTCCCTTTTGCCCTTTGACATCCAACACCACCTTTCAAATGAACATCCCTGCAAAGGAACAAATTGAAATGCAGGTGTTCAACAATCCAGCCAGACCCACCTTCTCTTATCTCCGGAAGCGAACTGCCGCCACACTGACTGTGGCCCTATCTGTGGTGAACGTCTCAGGCCTTGTCTGCATTGAAGGTCATGGAACAAAATCAGTGGGTCACAGCTCCTGCCACATCACAAAAACCTTGCACACAACTGATCCACCCTCTTTTGTTGCCTCCCCGAATATGTACTTCCTCTGTGGAACCAAAGCCTACACCTGGCTACCAAAGGGCTGGGAAGGCACCTGCTACATCGCTTTTGTCCTTCCTCCGACATATGTGGCACCAGCAAACCACCACCGACAAAAGCGAACAAAGGACATTGAACAAGCAGACTCCACTGGAGCGCAGTTCCTAGACGCAGTGAAGGGACTCGTTCCATTTTGGGGCCCGATGGCAAACAGCCGTGCCATCCGACATTTGACCCAGGCAGTTGAAACGACTATGAACATCACAGCTGGCATCCCACGAACACCACAGCCGAGCTTCAGGCGGTCCGCCTGGTGGCTCTTCAGAACCGCCTTGTTCTAGATGTGGTTCTAGACGATCGTGGGGGAGCATGCCGCATCATCGGATCTAGCTGCTGCACCTACGTGCCGGACAACTCGCCCTCAGTCTACAAGGCAATTGAACATCTCCACAGACTCTCCTCAGATTTCACCAAGAACAAGAAGGATGGTTGTTTGGGAGCTGGTTCTGGAGTACTGTAAAAGACTGGGGGTGGAGGTTGTTTACGATCATATGGATACCAATTGTAATAATATGTGGATTCTGCCTGGGTGTTCAAAGCTTGCCGCCTCTGTGCTCACTTGTTGCGAACTGTATCTGCCCTAAGACTCTGGACTTTGAAGCTGAACGAATGAAAGCTTTATACGAAGTGGAAATCCGTAACATAATGGGGATAAATACAGACTGACAAGCTGGCTAGATATGTTAAAAGGGAGGACTGTTAAAATCTAGTTTGCTGGGTGAACATTATCGGCGCCATCTTGTTCCTTTTCTAGGCCCATACGTGTGCGTAAGCGGCAGCCATTTTGAGTACCATGGCCTCTCTGCCCATTGCCGATCGCCAGCGCGTCTCTCTGACCTCGCAAGCATCCCCCGTGCACTGACAGCCCCCCCCGCACTCAAATGCCCGGGCCATAAACCACCCCTTCAGGGCAGCCCTGCCTCGAAGCCACCTCCCGTGCCAAACCAATACCTCCCTCCATCCCTTTCATGACCACGGATCCTTTGATAACCCCCTTCCTCCGTGCCCGATTGTCTGAACTGATCCCAGGCGCGATTGTGCACCGGGACGATTGAACCGAGTTCCACTGAGAACCCGAGGAGCCCCATTACAAGGCATCAAGTTCCGTAGCAAGATCGCCCTTGCTTAATTCATAGGCAATTGCAACTCCCAACTCCGGACCACTGCCCGGAAGAATCCTTCCTTAATCCCTCAGCTTCGTACTGGTAGCCACACCAATTCTATCTATAGGTAACCGCCGGAACCAATACCAGACCAGGCCTTGACTTCAGCGACCTCATCCGTCTCCCCATGAGGCCTTCTACATTCAGGCAAACAATGGATGTCCTGATGATGATCCATTATCACTAATTGGATCGAAACGCCGTCGACACAATATGTGGTCTAAACAATAAGTGTACTATTATGTGCCTAAAAATTGTATGTTTCCCACATATGTGAAGCAAATGCATTCTAAATACTCTTTTTGCTCATGCCTTTTAAATGCCTGAAATACCCCAGTATTTGTATGTTTTGATTGTATGTGCAGCATCGTGGATGCAGGACTGTGCCCCACTGATTTATTGTAGGCTCGCCTGATCAAGCATATTTACAAATATTGAATAAATTTCAAAGTCCGGCTGGACTTTTCTTCATTATAGTGCTTATTGTGGCCTATAATTATTGTAATGTTCATATTTTTCTCTGTCAAGGACCTTTGTCTTTAGCTGAACTGATCCCAGGCCATCACCTAGCCCTGCAGATGTAGTTTATTGCTCGTACTGTAAAACTCACCCCTCTTCAAAGGAGCTAAGATTAATCAATGTCTCCACCCCATGAGATCCGATTGATCGCACACATTCCGGGAACCGGCGGAATGTCCAGCTGCGCGATAGTCAATTAGTCATCACCTGCTGAGTTTGGGGTGGGGACTTCTACTGTAGATATGTGTGGGAACGGGCCTGAAGCGGGGATTCCGAGGATGTCTTTCCTTACATCAAAGTATTTGCAAGAATGTGCCACATGTAATAAACTGCAATAAAAGTCATAAACCTGTTTATAAGAGGCCAGGCCTCGGAGATGCGGAGAGAGCACCTCGAGACGATACCCTGTATGTCTGATCTGACTGTGCCCCACTGATTTATTGTAGGCTCGCCTGATCAAGCATATTTACAAATATTGAATAAATTTCAAAGTCCGGCTGGACTTTTCTTCATTATAGTGCTTATTGTGGCCTATAATTATTGTAATGTTCATATTTTTCTCTGTCAAGGACCTTTGTCTTTAGCTGAACTGATCCCAGGCCATCACCTAGCCCTGCAGATGTAGTTTATTGCTCGTACTGTAAAACTCACCCCTCTTCAAAGGAGCTAAGATTAATCAATGTCTCCACCCCATGAGATCCGATTGATCGCACACATTCCGGGAACCGGCGGAATGTCCAGCTGTGCGATAGTCAATTAGTCATCACCTGCTGAGTTTGGGGTGGGGACTTCTACTGTAGATATGTGTGGGAACGGGCCTGAAGCGGGGATTCCGAGGATGTCTTTCCTTACATCAAAGTATTTGCAAGAATGTGCCACATGTAATAAACTGCAATAAAAGTCATAAACCTGTTTATAAGAGGCCAGGCCTCGGAGATGCGGAGAGAGCACCTCGAGACGATACCCTGTATGTCTGATCTGACGTGTTCTGTTCCGACTGAATTAAACTTTGTTTCCCGCTCTACAGTTTCCAGCGCCTGCCTCTTTATTTGATAATCCTCGAATGGTATGAGAGGCAACTAACGCCAAGCAGCGTCTAAAGGTTATCTATTAGAACTGCTTTTTCCACAGGGCATGAATCGGGAAATTTATACTAGGGTCCGAGATTCATTTACAACAAACCTATGAGCGAGAGGCACTGGAAGTATGGCAGAGAGGCTGCCAACTCACCAGTGGGGTAGGCAGGAAGTGTGGCAGAGTGGTGCTGGAGACATGGCCAAGAAGCTGCCAACTCACAGGTCAGAGGCACTGGAGGCGTGGCACAGAGTTTGCCTGCTCATTAATGAGAGGCACTGGAGGCGTGGCACTAAGGCTGCCTGCTCATTAATGAGATTCAGAAAAGGGGGTGGTGATGAACAGAGTGTCTGAATTAAGCAGACCACTCTTACCCAGTCCAAAGATCAGGGCTTGATCCATCACCGTTTTTTAGCTCACTGCACCATCCCAGCTCAGAACCTGGCTACATGCAAATTAGTCTGACCCTGGCCCAGTGCATCATGGGAACAGGGCAGACCAAACTACCAAGCCAATTCTTATACTGGGAAGGAAACAAGCTTCCGGGGACCGGTTTCTGGCATTTCAGCCGTCTTCGGCCCGGCTTGCTTGAATCCTGATGGTGCAATGAGCAAGGGACTCACATCTGAGTATACCCTTCCACGCTTATGGTGGACAAAAACGATCTAGAAAAGGGGGTGGTGATGAACAGAGTGTCTGAATTAAGCAGACCACTCTTACCCAGTCCAAAGATCAGGGCTTGATCCATCACCGTTGTTTAGCTCACTGCACCATCCCAGCTCAGAACCTGGCTACATGCAAATTAGTCTGACCCTGGCCCAGTGCATCATGGGAACAGGGCAGACCAAACTACCAAGCCAATTCTTATACTGGGAAGGAAACAAGCTTCCGGGGACCGGTTTCTGGCATTTCAGCCGTCTTCGGCCCGGCTTGCTTGAATCCTGATGGTGCAATGAGCAAGGGACTCACATCTGAGTATACCCTTCCACGCTTATGGTGGACAAAAACGATTCAGAAAAGGGGGTGGTGATGAACAGAGTGTCTGAATTAAGCAGACCACTCTTACCCAGTCCAAAGATCAGGGCTTGATCCATCACCGTTTTTTAGCTCACTGCACCATCCCAGCTCAGAACCTGGCTACATGCAAATTAGTCTGACCCTGGCCCACTGCATCATGGGAACAGGGCAGACCAAACTACGAAGCCAATTCTTATACTGGGAAGGAAACAAGCTTCCGGGGACCGGTTTCTGGCATTTCAGCAGTCTTCGGCCCGGCTTGCTTGAATCCTGATGGTGCAATGAGCAAGGGACTCACATCTGAGTATACCCTTCCATGCTTATGGTGGACAAAAATGATTCAGAAAAGGGGCACTGGAGGTGTGGCACAGAGGCTGCCTGCTCATTAATGAGAGGCACTGGAGGCGTGGCACAGAGGCTGCCAACTCGTTCGCGACAGGCAGAGAAGCTTCCAATCCATAAGTAAAAGGTGCAGGAGGTGTGGGAGGGAGGCTGCCAATCCACAATAGACAAGTGCTGGAGGCATGGCAAAGATCCTGCCAACCCACAAGGGACAGGTGCTCCAAGGCGTGGCAAGGAGACCAAAGGAAACACAAGGAGATGATGGACGGAGCGCTGAAAGGTCACTGATCTGGGTTGAATCCATCATCGTTCTTTAGCTCACTTCGACACCCCCGTTCAGACACAACTAAATGCAAATCAGTCTGACCCTGTGCCTCATGGGAACAATCCAGCCCGAACTGCCAAGCCAAATCTTCCCTGGACCAGAAACAAGCATCCTGGGACCAGTTTCGGGCTAACAGCCCTCACCAGCCAGGCTAGCTTGAATACTCTGCCAACTTAGGGCGAACAAAGCAAACACAAGGAGATGATGGTTGGAGCGCTGAAACTTTTCAGACACTCACCCCCAGTCACAGATCTGGGTTGAATCCATCATTGTTTAGCTCACTTCGCCGCCTCAGTTCAGACCCAGCCCTATGCAAATCAGTCTCGACTCTGTACCTCACGGGAACAGTCCAGGCCAAACTGCCAATCCAGGTCTTCCCTGAACGGGAAACAAGCATCCTGGGACCCATTTCTGGGTAACACCCTTCATCAGCCAGGCTAGCTTGGCTCCAGTGGCAAAGTAAGCAAGGTACCCACGTCTGGGAATACCCTGCCAATTTAGGGCGCACAAAGCAAACACAAGGAGATGATGGATGGAGCGCTGAAACTTTTCAGACACCCACCTCCAGTCACCAATCTGGGTTGAATGCACCACCCCACAAGAGATAGATGCTGGAGGCGTGGCAAGGAGGCTGCCAACCCACAAGAAACAGGTCCTGGACTTGTGTGAAGGAGGCTGCCAACCCAAATGGGACAGGTGCTGTAGGCGTGGCAGGAAGGCTGCACACCTACAAGATACATGTGCTGTAGGCATGGCAAAGAGGCTGCCAACGTACAAGATTCAGGTGTTGAAGGTGTGGTGAAGAAGCTACCAACCCACAAGAGACAGGTGCAGGAGGCGTAATAAAGAGGCTGCCAACCCACAAGAGACAGGTGCTGGAGGCGTAACAAAGAGGCTGCCAACCCACAAGAGACAGGTGCTGGAGGCGTAACAAGGAGGCTGCCACCCCACAAGAGACAGGTGCTGGAGGCGTAACAAAGGGGCTGCCAACCCACAAGAGACAGGTGCTGGAGACATGGCAAGGAGGCTGCCAACTCATAAGACAGGTGCTGCAGACGTGGTGAAAAAGCTACCAGCCCACAAAAAAAGGTTCTGGAGGCATGGCAAGGAGACTGCCAATGCACAGGAGACAGGTGCTGGAGGAGTGGCAAGGAGGCTGGCAACCCATGAGTGAGAGGCGCTTGAGGTGTGGGGAAGAGGCTGCTAACCCATAAGAGACAGGTGCTAGCGCGTGATGAAGGGCCGATTCACAGAACTAACTTAAGACAAAATCCTAAACTTACTACTTTTGGTATTCACAGAAGTTAGGATTCTGTCTTAAGTTTGTCGTTAGACAGACTTAAGACAGACTTAAGTTAGGATTTTGTCTTAAGTCTGTCTTAAGACAAACTTAAGACAAAATCCTAACTTCTGTGAATACCAAAAGTAGTAAGTTTAGGATTTTGTCTTAAGTTAGTTCTGTGAATCGGGCCCGAAGAGACTACCTACTACCCACAAGAGACATGGGTTTGAGGCGTGGGAAAGAGTCTACCATCCCACAAGAGACAGGTGCTGGAGGCATGACAAGGAGGCTGCCACCCCTCAAGAGACAGGTACTGGAGGCGTGGCAAGGAGGCTGCCACTTCACAAGAGACAGGTGCTGGAGGCGTGGCAAAAAGACTGCCAACCCACAAGAGACAGGTGCTGGAGGCGTGGTAATGAGGCTGCCACTTCACAAGAGACAGGTGCTGGAGGCGTGGCAAGAAGACTGCCAACCCACAAGAGACAGGTGCTGGAGGGTGGCAACAAGGCTACCCACCCACAAGAGACAGGCGCTGGAGGTGTGGCAATGAGGCTACCGACCCACCAGAGACAGGTGCTGGAGGCAACGCAATGAACCTGCCAACCCACAAGAGACAGGTTCTGGAGGGTGGCAAGAAGACTGCCAATGCACAAGAGACAGGTGCTGGAGGCATGGAAAGGAGGCTGCCAACCCACAAGAGACAGGTGCTGGAGGCATGGAAAGGAGGCTGCCAACCCACAAGAGACAGGTGCTGGAGGCAAGGCAATGAACCTGCCAACCCACAAGAGACAGGTTCTGGAGGGTGGCAAGAAGACTGCCAATGCACAAGAGACAGGTGCTGGAGGGTGACATGTAGGCTCACAACCCACAAGAGACAGGTGCTGGAGGCGTGACAAGGAGGCTGCCAACCAACAAGAGACAGGTGCTGGAGGCATGGCAAGAAGACTGCCAACCCACAAGAGACAGGTGCTGGAGGCGTGACAAGGAGGCTGCCAACCAACAAGAGACAGGTGCTGGAGACATGGCAAGAAGACTGCCAACCAACAAGAGACGGGTGCTGGAGGCATGGCAAGGAGACTGCCAACCCACAAGAGACAGGTTCGGGAGTGTGCCAAGGAGGCTGCCAACCCACAAGAGACAGGTGTTGGAGGCGTGGCAAAGATCCTGCAAACCCACAAGAGACAGGTGCTGGAGGTGTGACAAGGAGGCTGCCAACCCACAAGAGACAGGGATGCTGCCAACCAACAAGAGACAGGTGCTGGAGGCGTGGCAAGGAATCTGCCAACCCACAAGAGACAGGTGCTGGAGGCGTGACAAGGAGGCTGCCAACCCACAAGAGACAGGTGCTGTAAGTGTGACAAGGAGGGTGCTAACCCACAAGAGACAGGTGCTGGAGGCGTGACAAGGAGGCAGCCAACCCACAACGGCATGTGCTGTAAGTGTGTCAAGGAGGCTGGCAACCAATGAGTGACAGGCACTTCAGGCTTGGCAAAGACGCTGCCAACCCATAAGTTAGAAGTGCTGGCAGAGAAGCGGGCAAGGACACCCCCAGTCTTTGAGCGCAGGCGGATTCAGGCCTCTCTCCAGGAGCACTGGTACCACACACACAGTCCCAGGTGCCCATGCCAAGCAGACAGCAGCACTTGCTGGAGGGCAGAGTGTGTGCATCCCAGACCTGCTCCCTTCTGGGCATCCATCTGAATTCCTTCCACGCTGCCCGCTGCAGGCTCCGTCTCTCCTTTTTGGGTTGGGAATGTGAGGGGTGACGTGGGCGGGGGGCATGGCGTGCCTGCCTGTCAGGGGAGTTTAATAAACCTGTGATTGATGGTGGCTGTGCATGGGCATCCCCTTACCTCCTCACCCTGGGTGCTGGCAGCCTGTGCCAGGGGGCTGCGGTTTGCATCTGTCTCCCTGGGTCTCGTGCTCGCCCTGTGCTCTCTGGCTGCAGCCGCGCTTCGCTCTGACATGCGCAGTTCACGTCTACGTATACGACGTGTGTGATATATCACAGTCTTTTATTTTACACACGCCTGTCTCTGGTGTAAACCACGTGCACCCCATCACTTTATGTTCTGTCACAGGTGTCTGTCGTGTAATATTTCCATGTTAAACAGTAATGATAATTACTTGTTTTGATATAGCGCCTCCTGTCGCAGTTCTTGTTGCTTTCAACCACTGCATATTACAGCTGAGGTAATTAACTTCTTTAATTGCACTCATTTTAAAACTTCAAAATCCATCTATCCACATTTTGCCTGTAACAAACACTAAAGGCCCTATAAAGAGTTTAGCACAGCGGGACTCCCGCCTAAAAGTGAGAGACGTCCTTTCCGCCATCTTTAGAGAGACATTGGTATCGAGGGGCTCCTAATGCACCGGACAGGACACCTGCTACTTTTGGACAGATGTCCCCCATCCTGCAGCTCTACATCTGGCCCTGTGACCCTGCCCCCCCCCCCCCACCCTGCTAGCTTTCTCTGCGTGTCCCTATAGTTGCATTTTTAGTTTCAAGTGTTTCCTTGCCCTTGTGGCTAGTTTTGTGCTAGAAAAGGCCCTCAGAAAATAGACACAATATCAAGCTCAGAAGAATGAAGTGCCGAGTTGACCCTACTGGGATTATAACTTGTGGTTTGCAAATCACATCAAATGTCAACACTTAACTCACTCCGCCATCTTGTTATAGTATGGTATGGTACTGGGGTGGCAGAGGTGTCTGTCCATTACTTAATGCTTGCTTAATGTATTGTGTGGTGTAGTCAGTGTCTGCTCCTGTTGTCTGCTTTTGTAGAGTAATATTGAGGGTAATGTTATCATTCAGATGCCTCTCTGCGCTCTAATAATTTTTGGGGCCTATTCACATCTTAGAGGAAAATAACTCTTTTACTTTTTTATTTCTGTAATTTTTTATTGTATGTAAAAAAATATATATTTACATGGAGCATACATGAGTGGCGGAAAGAAAGAGGAGAAAAAAGAAAAGAGAAAAAAGAAGGCGCCGGGGGGGGGGTATAGTAATATTGTCCTGCAATAGTTCGTTCCTTGCCATGGTGCGTGGGGTCGGATAGATCTACTAGTCCAAGAAGGAAGAAGAAGACCGTTATCCGAGTCTTGCTTGGCGTTGTCTTCTTTCCCCCCTTTGATCTGCCTGGTGGGTATAGCACCCCGGACGATAGAGAGGAAGAGAGTGATAGAGGTAGGAGATAGGAGAGTGTACTTCCTAGCCGGTTTCTCTTGTTGGAGTGTCGGTCCCTGTGGTGTGTCCCTTGGTGGCCGTCTATTGTTTGGTGTCTGCGCCTAGGGGGGTTTATGTGATGAAAGGTAGAGATCTAAGGGCCTCCACATGTTTGATTGCCTGTGTGTTTTCGGTGTATATTTCGCTGTAATGTTATCTGCCCCTCTTAGGAAAGTGACCCAGTTGAGCCATGCCTGTGGTGTCGCTTTTGTGGTGTCTTTCCAGTTGCTTAGGATTATTTTGACTGCAGCCGTTAACAGTAGGTCAATGAGGTCGCGGTCTTCTGTCGTTGTGATGGACGGGGATGCAAAGCCCAGGACTAGACTTGGAAAATCTATGTGTATGGCTACACCAGTGATGTCCTTGATAAGCTTCCCCGTTCTTTCCCAGAAATCCTTGATCTGGGGGCAGCTGAGTAAGAGATGCTCTAAATCCCCCCTACCATCGTTACAGTTCCAGCATGTGTCGCTCTCTCGGATCCCCAGGGTGGATAGGCGGGCCGGTGTCCAGTAAGCCTTGTGCAGTAACCAGTATTTGGTCTGATTTAGTGAGGCAGTTATCTTTTTCCTAGTGGTCGATCTCCACAATTCGGCCTTTTCTGTTTCGCTTAGTACCTTCCCCGCTACAGTCCCCCAGAAGTTTGTGACTTTGTCATTGAGTTTGGTGTGTTTGGGGCGTAGGGCTCTGTAGAGGTGTGCTATTTGGTGTCCTGTTTTGTTGAGATTGGCTGCAAGCTGTAAGAGCGAAGGTGTCTGACTTGTGAGGTTTGCCTTCCTAATAGCTACTTTTATTTTCAGGAAGTTGTATAGTTCTATGTTTTGTAGGTGTGGCTTGGACGGCAATGTGGACGGTCGTCTAGGTCCGTCAGCTCCGCATCCCTGAGGGGAAAACAACACGCCAAAACAGCCAATTCCGCCAACAAAGGAGAGGAACAAGTAGGGGAAAGGTCCGACCAGCTGGGAAGACGATCAGAAATAAGGGGAACAGCCGCAGTGCCGAGAAAGTAGCTTGAGAACTTTGCAGAGAGTCTCAAAGCGTGAAGCCCAAGATGGCGCCTGGAGCTCACAGAGAGAACAACAAGCGGTGACTGTGCAGCAAACCGGCTTGCGAGAGCAGTGAAACAAAGAACCAACACCGTACCCACGGAAAAGAAAAAAAAAGGAGAGTAAGACAGCATTTAGCGACTGGAACGCACTCAACGCAGAAGAGCCGCGCAACCACCACCGCCTCCGCTCAAAGAAGGAGCACACGCAGCGAGGTAAGCCCGCCGGACAAGCAATCCCCCACCAGCGAAAACAAAGCGGCGCGCTTACCGGAGACCCGACACCGTCACGGACACAGGCACCGGAAGTGAGAGGAAGGAAGGCGCCATCACCGGAAGTCTTCCTCAACATCAACCCCAGGCGGTAGTCCCGGACAGGACCGGAAGAGGAAGGGTGTCATCGTCCAGCGCCGGAAGTAGATGCTCGAGCAAGGAAAACAAAAGGGGGAAAGCTCGCCGAACCTCCCGAGAGCGGAAGCAAGGTTTGAAGCCGGATCAAACGGCGCGGAGGCGGCACAAAGCACGGCAGACGCCAGATAGAGTGACGCTGGGCGTGGAGGTGAGACAGAGCACGACGGAAGCGGGATCAAGTGACACGGGGGCAGTGCGGTGAAGGCGCAAGCACAGCGCTAACTGCACCAAGTAGCGTGGCACTCATAGCGGGTCCAAAACTCAACGAGGGGCACGCAGCCACACAGCAAACTGCAGCAGAAGTAAGCAGCAGCAGACGGCAGGCCAGAGCACAGGCAGAGGCAACAAGCGAAGCAGTACTGCCGGAAGGGTGAATGGCACAGAGGCGTGGCACTCACAGTAAGTGGTAGCGGCCAGCAGGCCAGGACGCAGGAGCTGCAGCAAGAGAGCCGGCCACCCAAAGAGCACAAGGAGCACATAAGTTTAAGTGGCCAAAGGCGTCAGCGAGAGGCCAAAGACAACGTCATAGCAAGGGCAGGACCGAGTCCCTTAAAAGCACACAGAGCAGAGCGGGCGCAGCACACATTAAAGGCAACAGGCAGAGACCAGTCAAAACAAACACAACATCCAGCCTACCCTTCTGAGCGCCGTACGTAAGCACGCAGCCCCAGCGCCCAAAGCAGTAAGACAGAAGCGAACGAGACAAGGCACACGCTGGCAGGTCTTAAGGCAAAGACCAGAACAAGGTACATCCGGGAACCGAGCAGATACAGACTGCAAGGTATCTCAGAGAAAACGTCAAAGGTGACAGAACTACCCAAGACAACCCTAGCGGAAGGGAGGCTAGGCAACATCCTATCAAGGAGGGGCATTATAACCATGGCAGGCAACGAAGGGAAAGCAGCTGGTGACCAGAAAAAACCAAAGATAGACAACCAAGGGTCGCCTCTGAAAAATAACAAGAGCGAGACGGCCACCCTAGAGACGATCCTGCGGAGAGTAAATGAAGGGATCGAAGTGGGAAAAGATACAAAACTCAAGGTGGAGAACATGCAGCTTGAGATGGCGGCTATAAGAGCGGACCTCCACAAGGCTACGACAAGAATTGAGATGACAGAAGGTAGAATAAGTGCAGTGGAGGATGAGACAAGGGACAACACCAAGGCCATAGCCGAGCTGCAGAAAACCACGAAAGCCATACAAAAACAGCTTGCTGAGAAGGACGATAGAGCAAGAAGAGGCAACGTAAGGATCCTAGGAGTGCCGGAGGGGACAGAAGACAAAGCGGGGTCATGCGCAGCAATGTTAGAGGAGCTGATCCCCAAACTCACCGGCATCACATTCGACAGAAGGTTCGAGGTGCAAAAGGCATACAGAATACCGGCAGGAAAGCCCACAACAGGAAAAGGGCCGAGAGCAATAATATGCAGCCCGCTCAGACTAAGCCAAACAGACGCCATCTTCGCCTTCGCTAGGAAAAACCAGAACCTGAAGTGGGAAGGCAGCAAGATCGTTTTAACCCAAGACTACTCCAAACCCACGGTAGAGTCAAGAAAAGGATTCCTGGCCCTCAGAGAAACACTACCTAGAAGAGGAGCCACCTTCAGCTTCGTTGGTCCTGCCAGATTCAAAGTAATGGACAAGTGGAAGACAATGATTTTTGAAAGCCCGGAGGAACTAAGGAGATACCTGCAAGGCCCACCCGTGGAAGAGATGGAGGATAACAGAAGCCCAGGAGCAGCGAAAAGAAGCGCCTCACCGGATGAGAATGGACAACCTGAATAAGTGAATGTGATAAAAGCCGAAGGAAAAAGAAAAGGAATAAAATCACCAATGGCACAAGGAACATATCTACCTCACTAAACCCACAGCGGGAAATAAAAAGTACTATAACTAGAATGAAGAGCTACAGCCAGCACATCAAATCCAAGGTCAACCATGGCACTACCCAAACGAGACAATCAAGCCGCAGCAGAGCAGGGTGCCAGGCTCTGTCCTTGGTACCATTTCCACCTCAGTCGAGCTACATCCAGGAAGGAAACCGACACTACCTCAGGGAAAAGACGCGGAGCAAAGGAACTTTGTCGTCGCACACCCACTCAGCAAGTAAGGGAGGGGGGGAGGGACAATCGGGGGGGAGGGGGCGGAAGAACGGGGGGGAGCGGGGAGCACATACATGGGTCTACTCACTATCATCTGTCCTCTCTATACTCTATCTTTCTATCTTTCTATCTTTTTCCTTACACTCACACGGGGGAGAAGTACACGCAGGAGAAGGGGGATGGTCCCACACACAAGCCAAAGACCGAAAAGACGCAGAGAAAAGCCACTGCAAATGCGGAAACAAAAGCATTGTAAATGATAAACAGCAACAAGAGTAGCATTGCGTCTGACATTAAGATAGTGTCCCTAAACGTCAAGGGTCTGAACAGCCCGGTGAAAAGGAGGAAGGTACTCGAACACCTTAGGAAACTTAAGAGCGACATATACGTACTCCAAGAAACAAGATTGCAAGCAGAGGACATCAGCCGCATAGGGGCCAATTGGATAGGTGAGGTGCAGGGCTCACCAGCACAGAATAAGAAGAACGGGGTAGTAACAATTATAAGCAAACACTCCAAAATAGAAGTGGTAGGCTCTCAGGCAGACACACAAGGGAGAATGCTCACGACGACACTCAGAAGGGCGGGGGAGACATTCCATGTAGCTAACATATATGGGCCCAACAGTGACGACAGAACATTTTGGGAGGGGGTGGGCGCACAACTGTACTCACTACCTCTAGGAGACCTGCTGATCGTCGCTGGAGATATGAACCAAGTCCTAGATCCAGCAATTGATAAGCATCCATACAGACCAAGCCAATCAACAAAAAATCCCCACATCCTTAAAAATCTCTGTTCCAAACTAAGTCTAAGTGACCCTTGGCGCATAAGTAACCCAAACGCCAGGGAGTACACTTTTTACTCCAACCCACACAACTCATACAGCCGAATAGATTACATTCTGATGTCAGAAACACATACTCACCTCATAGACCACACGGAAATAGGACCCAGAACTATATCAGACCACTCACACATAAGCCTAACACTATCGGGCAGACACAACGACGAGCCGACCCGCAGATGGCGATTCGACGACAGCCTGCTCCAAAACGCCCCAGCGAGAGCCAAAATAGAGGAGGCAATAAAAGAATACCTACTACTAAATGATAAACCAAACACAAGCAGGGAAGTCCTATGGGACGCCCTGAAGGCCACCATTCGGGGAACAGTCATGACAGTCAAGGGAAGGATGAACAAAGACAGAAACAAGAAAGTTGCAGACCTAGAGAAGGAAATTAAAAAACTTGAGAACAGCCACATAGCCAGAATAGAGGACAGGAACACACTCACAAACCTAACTAAATTAAAGTACGAACTAAACAGGATACTGAGCGAGAGAGCGGGCACTTGGATCAATAAATATAAATCAATTAATCTGTGTACCGCAAACAAAGCGGGCAAAAACCTAGCATCCTACCTGAGAGGAAAGCAGAGACACCACACGATAGGTGCCATCAAAGACAAACACGGCATATCCCAGACCTCAAACAAAGACATCCTAGAAGTCTTCAGGGATTTCTACGAGGGACTGTACACAAAGGATGACACACTGCAAGATGATGGGGGGAAAGAGCTACTAGCGAACATAGCCACACCCACACTGACGGACCAGGAACGAGACATCTTGGAAATGCCCATAACGGGGGATGAGATAGAGAGAGCCACGCAAGGCCTCAAAGATAACAAGGCACCCGGACCAGACGGGTTCACAGCTGGCTTCTATAAGCAATACCTGAACTTACTTAAACCCACAATGAGGGAGGTATTCACAGCATGCGCCCAGAGCGGACACATGACACCCTCAATGGCTGAGGCAAATATAATAGTGATACCCAAGGAAGGGAAAGACACAACAGAGGCGAAGAACTTTAGACCGATCTCCCTCATCAATGTAGACTGCAAAATCTATGCAAAAATACTAGCCAATAGACTCAACGCTTACCTTCCGAAACTCATACACAACTCGCAAGTAGGCTATCTTAAAAACCGGATGTCACATGACAACACAAGACTCCTATGCCACGTAATTAACCACTCCTCACGTAGCGACAACGCAGCAGTCATGATAGCTTTAGATGCTGAGAAAGCCTTTGATAGAGGCTCATGGCCCTTCTTGGATCAGTGCATGGGAAAATTCAGGTTAGGTCCAAACTATAGGAAGATGGTGATGGCCCTATATGAGAACCCCAAAGCAAGGGTGGTGGTCAACGGAGGCACATCAAACACACTCAACTTGGGAAGGGGAACTAGACAAGGATGCCCCCTGTCACCAGCCCTATTCCTGCTAGCCATAGAACCGCTCCTCACGATGATCAGAACCAATGTGGACATTGTAGGGATACCAATAGGGGGAGAGACTTTCAAGCTAGCGGCGTACGCAGATGACGTACTAATAGTCACGGAAGACCCAGAGAGATCCATAAAAGCACTGACTGACACCATTGACAAATACGCCAAGGTCTCGGGGTACAAACTCAACAGAGACAAATCTGAATGCAAACCTCTAAACATCCACGCAACAAGAACAGTATTAGGAACATCAGGACTTACATGGCAACCAAAACCTATAAAATATTTGGGTATCCTCTTCGAGAGGGACCTAAGAATGACACTGGAACACAACGAGCACGCAACGAT